>NC_091756.1:42353840-42653840 GCF_043380555.1 Nothobranchius furzeri | reverse complement strand
GCAGAGTCCATTACAGAGTAAACAGACAGTGAAACACTGAAGAAACGGAACAAAGCTGCTCAACGTCGAACACCCAGAGGTGAGATCAAATGGCAGGCTCGTTGATGAAGAGCTATGTTTATGGCAGACACTCTATTAAGAGGAAGTTCTTCCCTGCTGGCTCATAATGAACATCTACCTCATGGAATGGCTGTGCTCAGCCTTTTTCCTCTTGTGCTGAATTACAGGTCATTTTCATCAAAATGTGCCCTAATTGCACTTAGCGCTGAGATATGGGGGAAGGGCCACTGATGAAGAGAATTAGTTTTAGGCTGATTTGGCAAGGTGACTATCTTACGGCAACATTAGGTGTGTTGATCTGAATAAATCGTGGCCATTATTTCCCTCTTTGCATGTTACTGAAAGCCAGTTTTGTCCTTGGCGGATTATATTTCTGGCCTGAACTCTTCTTTTCTCTGTGTACATGGTAACGCCTCCTCCAGATGTCCCCCACTGCAGGAGGCTGAGAGGCACATGCAAGAAGCTTACTGCTAACCATACACACACACACACACACATACACTCTCAGATCACCTCTGGGGGTGGTCACCTCAGCTGACCTGTTACAAAACATGGCTGTATAGGCTGCAGCGCAAATGTGAGTTGTTTGTGTCGACAAGAGAGTTAAATATTGCTGACAAAAAGGGCAGTGTGTGTGTGTGTGTGTGTGTGTGTGTGTGTGTGTGTGTGTAGGGGAAACATCTCAGAAAGGAAAGTGTTTTCGTAAATCACAGACAGTGTACCATCTGCACACGGCAGGGTGCATGAGCGACACTGGACAACTGCTGTGAGGAACTATTGCATTGTTATTAAATGGCTGTTGCCTCACTGGCAGCTATATTAAAGCCTCAGATCTTGTGCCTGATGCAAGGCAACGAAGAGGAAAAATGTAAGAGGTGGAGAAAAAAAATTCCTAACCAATCTGGCCTTCTGGGATGACACAAGATTAGGCGATGGCAGAAAAACTTCTTAAATCTATCTCTATGACTTCACTGCAAAAGGACAGCTCTTTTGTTCCTTCACATCCACAATCAAGATGTTCTTCATCCCTCATATCTGCAGAAGGTCTTTATTTTACATATGCAATTAAATGTATCTCTATGTTCATGGCTGAGAAGTCTGAATGTACTCTGGCTGTGGCAGTGTGTTGACTTATTGATGCCATGTGCCCTTTGTTGATACTGAACTCGAAGCAGGCAGGTCATGAATCCCACAGAGGAGTAAAAGTTGATTAGCTACTTCTGCTTTCCCTCATCTCATTCCCTCACACTTGGGGAAGTAAAATGTCTCATGAGATTGTGCTCACTACTAACACGTTCTTGTTAAGTTTTATTTTGCCAGAGGTCATTAAATTATGTGGATATTGTATGCATATTTGCAGACCTATGTCAAGGTTGCTGTGTAACCTCGGCTCATTGTTTAAGGGAAAATATGCATTGCCTGTTTATTATTTTTTTGTTTAAATTTAGTCCTTACCATCATTGCTCAACATATTGTTTCTGTAAAAAATTCTAGTCTTCCAATAATACTCATCCTTGCTCTGAAAAAGCTAAAATGATGAAAATATTTGCCATTTCTGATGATCTTTAGTAGACAGTTATTTCAAGGCAAAGCTTGCGAAGAGAATTTAAAATCATATGAAAATAATCATCCTTTTCTGTTTTCATGAGTAATGACATTTTAAATGTAAAAGTGTGGGGCACTCGTTTAATCAATACATTTGGAGTGTCTCTTAAGCAGGATTTCTGCTTCTCCGTCTGCGTCAGTGCGGAGCCACGCAACGCCATTATCCGTCCTTGCGTAGGGCATGCAAGTACGTACGGAGTCGAGCCCATTTTTTTAAACATCCGTTGAACGAGACGGATTACGCAAGCTTGTGATTGGTCAGGATGCCGCTGTTGTTTACAGCGCCGCCAGTGCAAAGAGAGCCGAGTTTAACTAGCGGCAGACACGGAGAAGCTTGAAGAATACCTCGCGAAAAAACTCTAAAAATATGAACGTTTAATTCTCCCGTGACTGGAGTGAAAAGATGCGCAGCAAGCGTTTTATTTGTGGACACTATCTTGGACCGATACATGACAGGATACCACAGAACAGCGCTACGCCCTCTGTGGTCCTGCCGGGCAATTGCTTTGCAACACTCTCCAGGAGACAGAGAAGTAAAAGAGCAAAACGCTTCCGTCAATCCGTGCGTGTCTGTCCCTTACGGAGCTGATGGAGAAGCATAAACCAGGCTTAAGCCTTGTGAGCTAGACCAAATTCTTGCCTTGCAAAGTTTGGTCTAGGAATGCTCCACTGGAATCTCCGCAGCCCTTAGCAGCATTCCCGCTGGCAGTCACAGCTCTCTATAGGGGTTTCAAACTGATAGAGCACTGTGATTGGTCCACAATGGTGCCATATCACAGCTGAGCTTCAGACGTCAGGTTTTGAGTCTTATTTTTTATAGTTGGACACATTGCCTCAGACTGGATAACAGCAATTCAACTCTACCACTGACTTTATCTCCACAAATAATACAAGCCTGGAGGAGTTCTGCTGTGTGGTGGAGCTGCTAATGCTAACAGTTAGCTTTTACTAGTCGAGACGTTCCTGGATGCTAAACCAGCCTTTCCCATCGTGAGCCAAGATGGGTGAGTCTATAAATGTTTTGTGAGTCCAATTTTCTATCAGAAGCTAATGCAGGAGATAGGTGTTGGAGGCTATTTTCATATTTAGCCTGCATGAAAAACTCACAGTCCAATTATAATCAGAAATAATATTTAAACGATGGGTTTTCATTGTCCTACACCTTTAAAGGAAGTGCATTGCCAAATGCAAACTGTTGTACTTCAGTAAAAAGAGGCATTCTTGTATTACATATTATATATTTCATTTCCATATGTCCTAAATCAGTGCTTCCCAAATGTGGTGGTGGCGTCCCACTATTGTTCAAAAAACACAAAGTTTTGAGATCATCACCAAACATCACATAAAACATAAATCATTTTGAAAAGAGATTATTTATACTGTAATTTAACATCACTAGCCATAAATATACATGAAAAGCGTAATACGAGTTGAATCTATTGAATAAAACATCTTTGCTTTTGTATTTTTGAGTCGGAAACGACTGGTTGCACTAATTGATTTGATTGAGTGAACTAGAAACCCAAATAGGTCAACCAAAGATCAATTGGATCATTTCTAAAATTATTATTACTATCATTTCCTTATGTCTCAGACAAGCACCCATCAGTCCGTAGGTTTTCAGTGGACCAGCTGCCGACTCATCCATTAGGAAATGTGACAAAACAAAGCACTAAACTGAAAACTCTAATAGCAGAATTGTCAAAAAGTTTTATAAACTGTGAAAACTGACATCAGTGCCATTTTAATTTTAATCTGTGTGTCCATCTAATGAAAATAAAACAAGCATCTATTATGTTCACATACGGCCAGTTAACACTGTCCTTCAAACCTGTGGATTTGTTGTTTAATGTGACACAAAATCATTTAAGAAAAACACTTTTTTCACGTGGACCAGGTCTTATTTTACCAGTTACTGAAGTTGTTGCTTGAATCGACGTTTCTGTCTCTCATGGTGAGAGCACTGGAGTGCTTTTGTTTTCTCTAAGATAGATTTTTGGAACAGAATCTCCAAAGAACTATTCCACATGCTGTTGCCAAATAGATCTGTGGTGGCAGAACTGGTCTGGTATGTTCAGGGAGTATCTGACTGAGGAGATAAGTAGCAACTACAACTTACATGACTAAAGCTCAGGATTTACCAAACACTAATGATGCTGCAGAAACATGAGCCTAACTGCATGCGGGGTGTTTACTTGTTAAAGTCGAGTCTAGTCGGTGTCAGACCAGTCGTTTGGAAAGTCCTCCCTCTTCTCCAGCTTCTCTACATGGATTCAGTCTGTGAATGCCCATAAATATGTATGTGAACCCCTGACAAAGTTTCCAAGGGCCTGATTTTTAGAGTTCGTCAGTCAGCTTGACGAAACCTGACATTTTGAAAGGTCCATGAGGGGGATTTGTTTGTGACAGCTTCAAATTACAGTGCCGCAGAGTGATGGGGCAAAAAGAACAGCTGAGGTGGAGGTAAAAAAATGTCTCCTGCTTATTTAAATGTCACTTCATCGAGGTGAACGTGTAAGCTCTGTGTTTTCTCTCTTTATTTTCCCAACCATTACAAGGGCATGTTTCACAATGGAAAAACACTGCTTGCCATATTTTTTTCTGCCTCTCTCCATCTTTCTGTTTGGCTCAGGCTGTGAAATTGGCAGAGGACTTTAAAGCCTTGTGTAGCTTTTGCCAGCATCTTGACAGTAACCACAAATCATTTAGATGTTTGTTCTTTGTTGGTATTGACTGAGGGAACATTAACTTGGGTCCTATTTGGATTTGAGGCTTATTCTGGACAACTAGATGTATATACAGGAGTATTAAGGACAGAATAATCTTCAGGTTCTCTCTAACAGCAAGAAGGAGCAAGGGAAAGAAAGAAAGGCTGTAAGTACAATCTGGGGGAGGAAGCAGTCAGGGAAAATAACTGATAGGTGTGCTGCAGTTTCTGTCTGTCCAAAGTGATTTCTCTATGCAACAGGAGTTTTTTAATTCTATTTCAATGAAACACTTTTATTCCCTTCAGTACTGAGTGCTCCTGTATATGCATAGGGGCTGACCACAAGATGACCAAAACACCATCCCTCACTGACGAATGTCAAACGTCAATCAAACTAAAGAACGTAAATGGAGCTTTTAGAATGGTACAACAAACCAGGTCCTCCGAACGCTTCCCCTTCACAAATAACTGATGTCAGGGTTGGATTTGGGACTCACAAATCAAACTGCTGCTGGAATCAGACAACAAGAACCTTGGTGTTTGCATTTCTTAATCGTTTTCAGACAATACTTTATTTAGACTTATTTATTTTTGTAACTGGATTATTCACTGCAGAGGCACAAGCGGCAAACCCCAGTAAGTTATGTGACTTCAGTGATGCTCGAGTTGGTTATCTGCTTTCCTGAAAGCCACTTGCCCTTTTTCCTACTTTTTCATTTTGCCTTCTTGCCTTGACACGATTTATTGAAGAGCTGTCTGTGAGTGTGCCTCAAGAACAACTGAACACTACATGTTTCCAAGCTGTTTCCAAACCTCTAAAAGTCATCCCAGTGCAAAATAAAGACTTTTAAATCCTGCTAATGCAAACAGAGCATCTGTTTTAATACAGGCATTGCCCGTAATTAAACAAATGCATACGAAATAGTGCTGGGCTTGCTGTCTTGATTAATGGAGCAATTATATAATCCATTACACAGAATTATGAATGTGCTAATGATGAACTCACGTTGGGGTAATGATTCCTGGAGTTTGCTTGTGTAAAATATAAAAAGGAGAGCAGTGAGGACTGTCAGTGTTTGCAGATGTTCGTCTAATCACTAGGAGGTAGGGCTAAAGAGGAACATCGTGCACGACTTCCTGCTGAGAGTGGCAGCTCCATCATCTCGGGTCATTGCTTCGTGTTGTAAAAAGAAGCTTCCCACTGTTTCTAATAAGACTTAGTGTCGTCAATTTGAGTCTCCAGCTATGATTTACTTAATTTGGTACAAATTTAAATGAGTGTTTTATATCATTTCTGATGGCGACAATAATTACCCAATTCAGAAGTCAATACGGCAGCCTCAAGGATGACGGTGCAGGAGTTGGTTTTCATGTCTCCACTTCTGCTGAGCAATAACATATTGATGAATTATTTGTCAGTTTGGTTCGATGCTCTTGATGCAGCAGATGTTTTAAACAAGCTCATATGAACAGAGGGCATTTGTCAAAACAAGTTTAAAGCACAGCTAACACCTATATCAGCAGTACTCAATAGGTGGGCCCCCCTCTTTGTGTTGTGGCTCCCCAAACCCTGGGTACGCACACACACACACACACACACACACACACACACACACACACACACACACACACACACACACACACACACACACACACACACACACACACACACACCCAACGGCCAACCGGGAGGGGTAGTAACAGCAGTGGTGTTAAATTATGTGCAGTTATATTGAAGGCTGGTGTATCACTACCGGACTTCGCACTTCCAGGTCGTTTTGCTGAGCGGCCCTCGGACCATTACATTTGAGTAACCCTGACCTATATCAACTTTTCTTTTGCTAATAACCTGTATGGACGAGTGTTTAATAGTGCAGTATAGTCAGGCAGTTTAGTGCAACTTACTTAAAATGTAATATTTCATCCCAAGACCATAATTATATCGCCATCTTCAGGTTAAAACTCTGTTAATTTAGAATCAGCCACAGCTGACGGCTATAGAGGTGCAGGGTGACGTATGTATCGTACCTAGGGCTGGGCGATATGGCAAAAATAGAATATCACGATTTTTCCAATATTTTATCACGATTTCGATTTTATCACAATTTTTTATCCATGAATAGCATAACTTCAATTGCGTATTAAAGAAGAGAAACATTGAATAAATAAACATTTATTCATATTAGGAATAATCAACACAGCGCTAACACACTTATATTTTAAACTCACACCAGAGATGATAAAAGCCCTGAGAGAAACAATTACAAAAATCAGTTTTTCTCGTTTTTCAAGTAACTTAACATAAATTAAAATTGTAAACATATTTAAAGTGCAAACATGTCAATTGCAAACGTATTGTGCAAACATTAACTTGCTCAAAATACTATGTAGCTCCCAGTTGCTCATGTAGTGGATAGTTAAGCTCAAATACGGCTCTGACGTGCGGCTGGACCAGAGATTGCTTGTGGTAGCAAAAAACTGCGCATTCTGAATATTTTCTGCAACAAGTCTCTAAATAAAGTAAAATTTTCCAGTGCAGATTGGAGACAACCCATAGAAGCACTGATTTAATCTCATTTCAGAGAAAAATAGAACAGGTTAGATGCACCTAATAAATAAAATTATAACAAACTCAGGAATCTTTCTTTGCTTCACTGTTCTGGTGCTGAAAATATCACTAATGCGGATCAAAGGAGATCCACAGTTGAATTATTTGGAGATTTATTATTTGGAAACTACATTTACTGCAGCTGGCAGAGGCAGAGATTGTTTATATTGATACACGGAGTTTACAGAATCATTTTAAATGTTAATAGGGGAAGACTGCAGGAGGGAGCGGTAAAATACAGGGGGTCCCAGGAAAAGCAAGAAACTACGAGTCTGATGAAACCCGCTGGTTTTCCATCAGGCAGTCACGGGGCAGCTCCATCGACCCAGTGACCGACCGACACCGGCTCGGCAGAGGGTGAACGAGCCGAGGCGACGTCGTGCTCTGCTTAAGAAGCGGTGTTATTTTCCTGCTTCAGAAGAAGCGTCCAACGTGTTTTTACGCTTTCTCCGAGACATGTCACGTCACTAAATAGTTAGCGCCGCGTAGGGCTGTCGCGGTTGAGGAATTCCCCCTGCGGTGATTCAGGGTGGCTTAATATTGCGGTGTGCGATATTATTGCAGCACTTTTTTATTGCAGTACTATCTAAACATAATGTTTACACATTTAAAAATGGTTAAAAATTGCCGTGCCTTCTTTAATAACACTTTACTGAATGCAGATCAAAGGGCAGTAACAACGCAGATCGCAGTAACGCTTGTTTCTCCGACAGTCGGAGTCCGACTGAACTTAAAAACAACAAAATTCAGGAGAAGGTTAAACTTTTAAATGCAAATTTGGCTGCAGCATCTAACAAATAAGAAACAAGTCCCCATTTTGTTTAGTTGTTTAAAATCAAGCATAAACAATTACATGTACCGGGAGCGCGCGCGCGCGCCGGGGGGCGGGCGCACTATCATTTCACTTTCACACACACGAATGACGGTGATTTATAGCTCGGTCACGTCCTTGTTACCCACAAGGAAAACCAGCATGTTAACTACGGTTTGAGAGAGGATCTGAGAGGGGTGGCAACATTTGCAGCAACACTGAAAACCCTCTCGGATGGTGCGCTCGTTGCACTAACGCACACGTACCTGCGTGCGACTCTGGCGAGCAAAGGGAATCTCTCCTGGTTGTTGTTCCACCGTGTCACGGGGGTTTTCTTTAGGGTGGATGCATTCCTCCTGCAGGTAGCGAGTGAGCTCCAGCTCGGCTCAAACTCTCTTCGGGACGGCTGCAGAAGCAGTGCTTGTCCGGGACTTCAGCAGGTCTCCGAGCATTTATTTATTTATTTTTGCCGCTGGTGGCAGCTCCGTCTCGGCCAAGGACTCTGGCTGCGCAGCAGCTGACGTACTGAAAACCAAAGTGCTCCCACAGGAGCGAAGTAACGTTTCGTTTTGATACCAGTGCAGCCATCCTTCTCAACCTGCATCATTGAGTTGAACCAAGTTCAGTAATCGCGGTGGCGCATGATGCAGCGCGGTGGGCTTCTTCATATCGCGATATTTCATTTTTGCGGTTACCGCGAAGGAAACCCTGCGTTCCTCTTCAGAACGAAAACCTCGTTGTCGCTCAGCCGCGGCGAAGCCATGTTTGTTCACACACAAGTGAAAACAAGCGGGGCACTAATATATAACTATGACTCACTCTGATTGGTTAAGGGTCAAACAAAGGCGTGTCATTCGCCTGGGGTAAGTTCCCTTTTCATTCAGAGGCAGAAATTCAACAGCAGAGCTGTGAATCGTGATAAAACGGTCTCTCAAAAATGACAGACCGTCAGATGTGTAGATCGTAAAACGGTCTAAAATCGTCATATCGCCCAGCCCTAATCATACCACATGGCTGCACTGCACTGGACTCCAGCGGGCTCGGCTACTCGCCTACCGATATGAAACGCTAATGCTCAGAGCCACTCGTCTCCAAAAAAGTTCCCCCTCCTTTCTTTCTTCCAGTGATCGCAGTGGACAGGAAATCCTCCAGCCTGCTGCAGATTATGTGTTTGCTCTTCTCCTGAGCAGCATTTCTGTTGTGTGTGCGTGCTTGTGTGCATGCGCACATGCTTTTCTGACTGAGAAACTTCAAGAGCGCACGAGGTGGGAGGGTGCTGTCAATCACTGCCTCAGTGCTGCTCTCTCGGTCCACTAGGCAACGCCTCCTTTAGGTGCATTTTTCTAAGAGGAAGTGTGGAAGAATTAAGTCTCCACCCATGGTATGACTCAGCCTTTAAATCAAAAGTCATACATACTTAGGTAAATGTTATGGAAAGATCACAATTGATGTTTCATCAACTGAAAGTGTTACACACTCCATATCTGAACAAGGAACTGGTTGGTGTTTCTCAATTTCAGCAACAGCTTTTCTTCTTCTCCCTCAGCCAACTTCTTCTCCAACCTCATATTTCTTCATGTAGTTTAACAAGATTTGGCAAACCAACCAGCTTTCATGGTACTGCACATCAGTGTTTATTTAGAAAAGATATTTTTATTTAGTTTTGTGCTTTTGACTAAAATTCTTTTCTATTTTAGTCTCAATTTAGTCGTTCAATTTGTTTCATTTTAGTCGTATTTTAGTCGACTAAAATATGTGTTTTTCTACTGATGCAATAATTTTCAACTTGTGTAAAGAGAATGTTAACTACACCTACTTTAAACCGTAACGAAATATGAAAAAAATCATATTTCACACTTAGAATCAATAAAACTCCATGATGATTATTGTTTTAATAAAAATATTTAATGGAAAATACCGAAATGCTCATGATCAGTTTGAAAGTGTGTCTTTCATTATTAATAGAGTAAACAAATCCGTAAAATGTGCAGTAATATTTGTAAACATGACAGGAAATGAAATCATACCATCAAAACATTCGGACAGTTTACTTGTTTAATCTGGTGAATGGTTGTTTTCTACCACAGTTTAGAAACAAGCATCGCTCTAAACAAAGTGGGAAGTATTTCATTTATATCTGTGCTGAAAATGTCAAAACACCTCTTCTTTGAAGGCTTTAAGGCAACACTGAAGGTCTGGAATACTTGGAGGTGGTTGTTAAAATGCTCACAGGTGTGATTTATTTTGTGTAGACTGAGATGGATTCCCGCTCCTCAGATCAACTAAAGCTCGGCGTGCATTAGGGTTATCTGTAATGATTATAGCATAAATCTACATTATTCTCATGTGAACATCCCAAGAATAGAACATTGTTTTGGTGCATAAATACGTTTTATGTAAAGCATGCTGTTTTATGGCCTAAAAACAAAAACACCTAGTCATTTCTATTCTTTCCACTACCTAATGTTCATTGTGTAACACATTAACAATTCTTCAGCTTTTTGCTGTGATTTTGTGTCTGTTTTTCATGTGTTCTGGACATTTTAAACTTGGATGATTGTTTGTTGAAAGCTGTGGTTCATTTGTAGTCTGCTATGTGAGAAATTATATTTTCTTACAGTGAGTAAACAACAACGCATATCTGATTATATCCATATAAAACTTTCTTCCTCCTCTTAGAAGAAACTTGGTTTTGCCAGTTTGCACTTTCTCAAGTTAACAACATCTGAGAAACGTGTACTGTGTGTTATCTGGTGTATGGAAAATCTCTTAAAGTCTTGTGAATCTATTCAGTCTGCACATTTTATGGGAAAACTATTTCTAAGTGAAAATATCTTGTTAAGTTTTTCATAAAGCAATAAAAGTTGGAAAACCGTAACTCCTCTGCAGGAGCACCGTTCATTTCCTTGGTAAAACATGCTTAGAGAGATGCTTCATAAAAGTTTTTATGATGGGTTTTATTAGTTTAATGTTGTTTTGTTGGCTGTCCTGTTGGTGGTTTTGTTGTTGTCTTTGTTTCTGAAGCTCATTGTCTGGCAGGCTGGTAGTTTTGCTGCACTGAAATTAACTAAAGTAAAATATATATTTAATAGGAACAAGATTAGGCGTGTGTTTAAAGAGGTATTAAATTATACAGTTTTTCTGCTCTTTTTTTCATCAACAGTGTCATAAAAACACACATCTCTCTTGCCAAGCAGAGGGAAATATGGAGGTGATCCTCCTAACTGTATGATTGAAATTCTTCACTTAGACTACTTTATTTGAGACTACATTATTATGGCGTACTATTATTTATGGTTCAAGCATCAAAACCATTATCTAAACAAATACTGGATGGTTTTTTTTAATATAGCATTGAGTGTGACATCCTAAATTACTACATTGATAACTCTGAATCTAAATTAAAATGTCAAACCTTCAACTGTCTGCATCTAATTCCTAAAAATGTAACTTTTCCCATCAGCTTTTATGCATCACAGCTCACGCCACCTTTTAGCTGCAATGGCAAATCTGCAAAACAAGTTAGCTTAAAAAATGTTTTCATGCCTCTTAACAATGTTTTAACATAGTGTAGCTATGAATAAATTGTGGACATGAAAAAAAAGAACAAAAAATAATAAAGTGGTTCTCTCGCATTTGTCTTATACCAAACCATTTCCGCACTTCCCTGGGTTCTCAGTTCATTATGCATCACATTTTTAACAACAGAACACCACTGGTTTGAGAGGTTCTCTGCTCAGTATTATCAGAGAAGGAGAAACAGTTGGCTGCTACCACTTAAAGTTTAGGACAAACTACCAGAATCCCAAAAAGAAAAACACCATTTAAAGTCAAGGACAACAAAAGATGTTTGGACCTAGAAAATGGCGACTGGTGTTTAGTGCTCTCTTGTTTACTATGGCAATGCACGTTCCGCTATCATTTGGACGTGACCTTGAGATGAAAGCAGAAAGAAGTGAGAGTTCCATGCTTTAAAGCTAGCTTGTTCCCTTTCAGTCGATTCACTCGGTACAACTAAGGTACTATGAGACATCACGCCCTCGTGCGGCCTGGCTGAAGACGCATTTAATCACGCCTGTAAGGCAAATGAAAGTGATGCAGTGTGGAGGCCCTACCCTCCACTTATAAGCGACCGTGTCACAGTCATTCCTCCTTCCGCTATTCACCTTGCTGAGTACACATCTGACAACTAGCTGCGCAATTGAAAGATAACTTAACTGCTCGCTGACTGGACTCTACTGCCTTCTGGCTAGCATTTCCGCCCACCGAGCGCTATCTTTTTTGGCTTTTCAGCTTCCCATCTTTCGCTCCGCTGTGTGTCTCACAAAGAGCACCTTGTTGGACGTCGCTTCACGGAAAGCCGCTTCGCGTCCCTGTCCTCAGGACTATGGATTCTCTCCATGAGAAGAACCTACACAAAGCGCGCCCGGTTTGTCTGGGAATTCTCCACGCCAGGAAACCGCTTGTGGACCTGGAGGCATGCGAGTTCTGTTGCCAACTCTGCTGTCCCACGCTCGAACGGCGTGTGAAGCTCCTACAACGTCTCCTGGGAGACGCTGCAGTTTTGCAGCAGGACCCCATGCTTTCCCGTTCGGCCCCGGCTTCGCCCGGCTCTGACGTGGACAGATTAGTGATTGATGTCCCCGCTATTAGCTGGGCAGATCAGATGGAGATGTCGGACAATTTAACCGAACAGACCTAGAGGCTTCTCAGTTTCTTCCTCTGGCAGAGGATGAAGGAGACATTTTGGACATTTGCCCCGACGGTCACGACTTTCTCGAGGACGAGGATGTCCTCTCAGCGGTGGAGTGTTCAGCTCCAGCTGCTACTTAAGCCTCTGCGCTGCGAGATGACACTTCTTTTCTCCCGCTCTGCCGGTGCGCAGCGGGGAGGCTATAGGTGGACTGGCCTTCTCCTCCACCTGCACAAAAGGGGTCCCACTTTTCTGGATTTTACCTCCCCTTGGAACCAGCGGAGGTAAAGAACTTACTGCCATTGTACCCGGATTTTGTGGCTGAACTCATGACATCCAGGGCCAAGCCGCTATTCACCCGCACCATGGTCCTAGGTTACGGACAGGTTGTGGACCTCGACGGCACTGAAATGGTGTGATTGGTTAACCTCCCTCCAATGGAGCTCTCTCTCGCGGCTTACCTGGCTCTGACCTGTAATAACGGAGTTAGTGGCCAAACTAATCTACCCTCCAAGCCATGCCGCTTCCCAGCTGCACAACTGGAGAAGATTTACCACGCGCAGGCTTCCACTGCCCGCGTCCTCAGCTCTTCCACCATGCTCCAGACCTACCAAGCACGTTGCCTGGCCGACCTTGGAGCAAGGGTCCCACCCAACAGCCCACTGACCCCCCTCATCAATGAGATACGGGTCACGTCGGACTACATCCTGCGAGCTGCCCAAGGCGTCACCCTGCTGTTGATAAGAGGTATGGCCTCAACTGTAGTGGCTCAGAGACACTTGTGGCTGACCCTTTCTAATGTCCCCGACAGGGACAGGGCTAACTACCTGGATGAGCCTGTTTCACCCAGTGGCCTGTTTGGACAGTCCCTCGACGCTATTCAGACAAAGTTCGATGTCCAGCTGAAACAGACTGAAGTGCTACGCTCCATCATCCCCAGGCGGGAAGGGTGGCGCACGGCACTTGGGTCTGGGTCTGACAGGAAGAACCTGACCTCTCCTCCTCCATCTCAGAGGACAGCCTCTCCAGCGGCAGCGAAGGGCTCGGTCCCAGCTCGGACCCCATCTTTCCCTCCACGCCACTCCGCCTGGAGTAAAGGCCCTCCTTGGAACTCACAGAAATGCTCTGTGAGCCGCAAGAAGACACCTAAGTCGTCCTGATCCGGGGACTGACCTTGTTCGGGTTTTGGACCCTGTTTGGCTACAAAACCCCAGTTTTATGTGGTTGAAACGGACCGGTTCAGCTACGGTTCAACCCCACAGTCCAAAGAGACTTTGTTTACTGCCCCCAGGGGGCGAGAGTTGTACTGTTTACAAAAACATGCATAAAAATATAATAAAGACTGCTGTTTGCACTCGACAATGTGTGGATGCAATGTGTCTCTACAATGCTTCTCAAATTGGCCCCATAAAGCTGCGGCAACCCGCTCTGCTTGTGATCGACAGCTCAATTTTCACATCAAATCCTGTCTGCAATTTACCTCTGTGGAAGCGGGAAAAGCTGTGTTCCTTCTCTGCTGGAGAACAGCAGCTTTCCTCTGGTGGCAGACATGATGTACAGAAAGCCTCCCGTTCCGCTGGAGGGCAGAAGCTCCCCCACCAGGGTGCTGAGCAATTGCCTCGCAGCAAAACTTAACCTCTGGCGAGCATGCGCAGTGGCCCCTGGGTTGAGCGCACGGTTGCCATGGATTACCGACTGCAGTTCCTGGTCAAACCCCCCTTATTTACCTCTTGTGCAGACATGTGTAAATACCGATGCTGCAGTCATGTTACGGGAGGAAATTCAGACTCTACTGTTGAAAGGAGCTATTCGAGCGGTCCCAGTCGAGGACACAAACAAAGGTTGGTACAGCCGCTACTTTGTTGTCCCGAAAAAGGGAGGCGGACTTCGTGGATCTGCGTGTGTTAAACAAGTATCTGAGCATGTACGGTTTCATAATGCTAACACTCAAACAGCTACTGGATACAGTCAGTCCCGGAGATTGGTTTACTACGATCGATCTCACAGATGCTTATTCTCATGTGGGAATCCATCCCGATCACAGGTGGTTCCTGCGCTTTGCTTTCAAAGGGAAGGCCTACGATTACACAGTTCTGCCTTTTGGGTTAGGTCTAGCACCCCGCACCTTTTCGAAATGTATGGAAGCCGCACTAAACCCCCTCAGGGAGGAGGGCATCCGCATCCTCGCTTACCTAGACGACTGGGCTCTAGTAGCGAGTTCCTGAACACAGGCAGAAGCTCACACTGCACGGGCACTTTCCCACGTTCAAGCCCTGGGGTTTTCCGTGAACTACAGAAAGAGTTCTCTTGTTCCGAGTCAGAGTTTCCCCTTCCTCGAGCTGGAAATTTGCTCTTGGTCAAGAAGAGTGCGTCTCCCGGACCAGCGAATAGCTGCGCTAAGCAGTTGCTTGGCGCGTTTTCAGTTGGGAGCCAGACTGACACTCCGCACAGCTCTACAGCTGCTGGGGATGGGGAGCCGGGCAAATACGACCTTTGGCACAGAAAACCCATACTTCCTCACGTTACAGTGGTGACCACAGATGCTTCCCTCAGGGGCTGGGGGCTCTGTGTGGGGGTTTAGCGGTGAGGGGGGTATGGTCCTCGACCCAGTCAAGGTTCTGTATCAACTTTCTGGAACTGTTAACCATGTGTCTGGCCCTGAAACACTTCAGTCGTCACCTGAGAGGACATCACGTGCTAGTGCGCACAGACAACTTAACTGTGGTGTCATATGTAAAAAGACAGGGAGGAACATGCTCTCTTCCTCTACTGAATCTGACCCGCACATTGCTGCACTGGTGCAATCTGAATCTCCTGTCTATCAGAGTAGCTTATGACCCCGGGTACCTCAACCATGGGGCAGACTTGCTCTCCAGGGGCGGACCTCTGTCAAAGGAATGGAGGCTCCACCCCAAGGTGGTGTCCTAGATCTGGCTGAGGTTCGGCAGGGCAGTAGTGGATCTGTTTGCGTCAAGCGCAAACACACACTGTCCCCTGTTATTTTCCCTGATGGATCAGACTGCTCAAATGGGATCAGATGCTCTGACTTACCCTTGGCCAAACGTTCTCCTCTACGCTTTTCTGCCGGTGGGACTGATTCCAGCAGTACTGGAGAGATCTTAGGTGTGTTCTTACTGTGTCGTGGTTCTAATTCCATGCTTTCGTTCTTTTTTAAACACAGAAACAGTTTTGTTTACCTGTTTTGTCGCTACAGTTTCGCCGACGGCTGCTGGCTTCTTCAGGCTGACGCTGATGGTGGCGCGTCACTTCCTTCTCCGGGAGTACTGGAGAGAGTGCGCAGGTTGAGCAGGTCTCTGATTTTGGTGGCTCCTCAGTGGCCCACAAAGTCTTGGTACCTGGAGATCATCAGTCTGATGATAGCCCCTCATGGAAGCTCCCCTTCAGACAGGACCTTCTGTCACAGACACAAGGGGAAGTGCTGCACCCTCGCCCACATCTGTGGAAGCTGCAGGCCTGCCTCCTGAAAGGTCCGTCCTGTTAGCTAAAGGTCTTCCCCCGGCTGTGGTGAATACTATTCAGAGCTTAAGAGCCACTCGATTGGTATGAAGCTTCTATCTTAAGCCGGGCGTACACTGTGCGACTTTTTCACTCGCAGCGTTCAGCTTCAGCTCAAACTGTACGACTTCCTCGCAGAGCAGATCTCACGAGTCGTGTGCTCACACTGTACGACCCAGTTCTCGCATGCGACCTGACTGCTCACACTGTACGTCTGGTAGCAACACGTCGGCCCTAAAAATGTGCTAAAAATAGCAGTTTTTACTCAACACGTCAGACTTTTTTGTCTTGCCTGTTGTCCTTCGGGAGTGCTGCAGGAGGACACACAGGGATTTATGGGGGTTGGATGAGGAAAACGAAATAAAGAAAGTGAATCTGTGTTTTGTGATCAGTTTAATTTGACATGAACACGACAAACACGCTTTCTTGACAATCATTGTGAGTAAAAAAAAACGTGTAGAAACAAAAACGAACAGCGTGTGTTATTAGGGAAATAGCGAGCGACCGGCCGGCGTTGATGCAGGATTGCGCGCGCATGCGCCGTGAGCGGTTCTGATACTTTTTGGATCGTAGCTGCTCGCAGCGCCGCTTCAACAGTGCGATACCCTCACGAGGGACGAGCGAAATATTAAACACACCAGAAGTCCCTGTGACCTCACGACTGCTGATCGGCGGCTGGTCACGTGGTGTTAATCGCCTCTCGTAACCCCCTGTACACTACACGACCGCTCGGCGCAAAACTCGCCCCGATGTCGTGGCTTCTCGCACGACTGGAAAATCGGCTCAAAAAAGTGAAAAAGTCGCACAGTGTACGCCCGGCTTTATAAGACAGCTCTGCTCTTACCCCATGTATTGGCTAAAAGGGTGGGAAACCTTCATGCTCTTTCAGTTCGCCCTTCCTATCTGAAATTTTCATCAGATGGAGCTAGGGTCACTCTGCATCCGAATGCTGCATATTTGCCTAAGGTCATCTCGTTCAACTACGTTTCCATGACCATAGAGCTTTTGGGCTTCAATAGTCCTCCTTTTGCCTCTGAGGAGCAGAGGAGACTGCATTGTCTTTGCCCGGTTCGTGCTCTGCAGGCTTATATAGATCGCCCTCGGAGTATCAGAATAACAGACCAACTGTTTGTGTGTTTTGCCAAACCCTCCATGGATAAAGCTTTGTCAAAGCAAAGACTTTCTCATTGGATTGTGTAGGCCATTTCCCTGTGTTACAGCGTCACTGGCTCCCAGCTGCCTCTAGGGGTCAGGGCACACTCTACTAGAGGTGTGTTGCTTCTTGGGCGCTGTTTAAAGGTGTTTCACAAGCTGGCCTACACCCCACACCTTTGTGAGGTTTTACCGCTTGGGTGTTTTGGCACCTTCAGTGGCCCCTGCGGTTCTCTCTGCTGGATCTGACTTGTCATCTTTGGTTGCAATCTCAGGCCAGGTTTGATAGCTGCTCATGGGGTGTTACGATAAGTCCCATAGTACCTTTGTTGTACCGAGTGAATCGACTGAAAGGGAACGTTAGGTTATGCATATAGCCACTGTTCTCCGAAAGAGAGGAGCGAGGTACAACGTAGGGCTGCCCCATTTCACAGCCCAGCTCGGTGAAGAGCGGCTATCGAACTGAGGAATGACAGTGACGCAGTTGCTTATAAGTGGAGGGTGGGGCTTCCACACAGTGTCACTTTCATTTACCTTACAGGCGTGATTAAATGTGTCTTCAGCCAGGCCACACGAGGGCGTGATGTCCCATATCGTTGTACCTCGTTCCTCTCCTTCAGGGAACAGTGGTTATATGCATAACCTAACGTTTTGTAGGTTTGCCATTGCAGCTTTAGTATAGAGGAAACTCTGGCCAGTTCACCTCGCCCAGCTGAGACAGTCCCCAGCAGGCTCCGTGTTTATCAGTATGGTTAAAGAGGAAGTTAATGGTTTAACAGAAGTTCAAAAGTGACCAGAGATGGCAAATTAACTACTTGTCTCTGAAGGAAAAGCAGTTCTGCATCTCTTATCTAGCAGTGTATTTTGTAACAAAGACCTTTAAAAGATTTAAGTTAGCTTCAGTGCAAAAGGGATTTAAAGTGAACATTTTGTCTATGTTGTTGCTGTTGTCACCTTTATGTAATTGGTTTAAATGCAATTTTCTGAGATCATGGTCGTGTCTGGTGAGAGTCAAAGACAATCCATCCATCCGTTATCTAAGCTGCTTTATCCTTGAGCTGGTGTCTTATCTCCAGCAGTCATCGTACAAGAGGCAGGGGACACCCTGGACAGGTCTCCAGTCTATCACAAGGACACAGAGACAAACAACCAGTCCTACACTCTGTAGCGTAGATAATCTACATACTAGAATTTAACGCTGTTGCTATTCAGCTCTGTTAAATCCTGAAAAAAAAAATCAAACAATTTGGCTTACGAAGCTTATGTTATATATAAATTATCCACGGATAATTATATAATCGATATAAGTTCATACACCAACTAGCTTGGTCTATATTTAATCCAAAGATTAATATTTAATTTAAGAGATTTAAATTAATAGCAAAAGTTCATTTATTAAATCAGAAGATTTAAAGAAATCTTTGCTCGTTCAATAACCAAATATACACCACTCTGTGTTTCATTTCAAGGAAGAGTCAGGTTTAAAAAGTTAAAAATTTATTACTAACAATTTAAAGATGACAATTTAAGAGACCATTTATAAACGACAATTTATAACAGCTTTTATATTAAAACTTGGTATTAAAGCAACCTGTGTCTGAATGAAAGCTAAAATGAAATGTGTGTGTTTGGATGCGTGGATGGAAACTCAGAAGGTTCCTATCAGAGAGAGAAACACATTCTGGGTGAAACAGTTTGTTTTGCAGCTAACTAAGTTATTTCTTAAAGAGAACATACGGACGCAATCTGTGTTCTACCTCACTGATCAGACGACCCTCTGTGTGGATCTGGAGGTCAAGGGAGGATGTTGTCAGCCTCTGGGTACTCGGTCCGGTAGGGAAGACCCGAGTGGTACCGACTCTCTGGTCCAAGAGTTGCCGCTGGCACACAGGTGTTTAGTTTGTGTCTTAACTCTGAAGGAGTTTGCGTCAGCTGGTTGCAGGTGGCGTTTTTTGGAGCAATTCTATCGGCGTGACAGAACAGCTTAGAAGAAGAAGAAGAAGAAGAAAATACCATTTCTATAGCGCTTTTCAAGATAAAAATCACGAGGCGCTTCACAAAAACAAAAAAAAGTTAAAATATAAAAAAGCATTTAGAAAATGTTTAAAAATATATTTAAAATGAGCAAAAATAGGCAATTGGGATTTAAAAGAAAAAATGTTAAGAAAGAGAGTGAATAGGAAAGGGGGAGATCAGTGGATCCTGAGGAAGGTGGAATAGGTGGGGAGAGCAGAATAAAGAGAGAGGGGTTGAAGAAGGTCATACAAAAGCCAGCTTGAACAAGTGAGTCTTTAGCTGCTTTTTAAAGGAGACCACTGAGTCCACTGATCTCAGGCTCAGGGGGAGAGAGTTACAGAGTCTGGGGGCCACAGCAGCAAATGATCTGTCACCTTTGGTCTTTAACCTGGTGCTGCACAACCAGTAGGCTTTGATCACTGGACCTCAGGAACCTGCTGGGGGTGTAGGGACTAAGAAGATCACCAATGTAAGATGGTGCTTGTCCATGTAAGGCATTATAGAGCAGAACCAGGATCTTGAAATGAACCCTGAAGTTGACTGGCAGCCAGTGAAGCTGGAGGAGAAGCGGGGTGATGTGGGTGTGTTTGGAGGACTTGGTCAGAAGCCGAGCACAGGCATTCTGAACCACCTGTAGACGGTTCAGGGAGGTTCTGCTCAGACACGTGAAAAGAGAGTTACAGTAGTCTAAGCGTGAGGAGATGAAGGTGTGGATAACTGTCTCAAGTTCAGACCGAGACGGAATGGGACTCAGCTTAGCAATGTTCCTGAGATGGAAGAAGGAAGAGCGAACAAGAGAACTGACATGAGAATCCAGGGTGAGAGCTGGGTCAAAGGTCACGCCAAGATTCCTGACAGAAGGTTTGGTGTGGGAAGCAAGCTGACCAAGAGAGTCTCTGCCTTTGTGGAGGCTTTGGGCGGCTGACCCTATCCTCTGGGACTCTCGTGCCACGGAGGGATGTTTGTTGGTTCAGAACTGTCAGCTTGAACTGAGGATTTTGGTTTTATTAAACCTCAGGACACGCCCTCTCAGAGATAGAAAGCTTTGGTTATGGAGCAAAGGCATGCGAGGTGCAGTTGCCTTTACCCTGATGTCTGTCCCTTGCACGGTGTGTATAAGTGTACATGACCTCAAGGTTACTGATCAAACATGACTGATTATTATAAATAATTATTATTATTAACCAAATAATAATAAATAATTTAAGTAATTAAATACATTTATAATGAACCATGATGATTATTTATGATGATTAATTATGAACCTTGTAATAAACAGTGAAAAGAGTTTTATTAAAAATGATTTTTTAAAATCTTGGAGTGTCCTTCATCTTGGGATGGAACAGCAGACAGATAAAAGGCAGTCAGATTAAAGATGGTTTAGCAGACTTTATGTCTCCTGTAACAGATAATCTGTAGGTAGAAGTTCAGCCAGGACAGCGTGACCCAGCTGGGGAAGTCTGACATTTGGGTCACAAATGAGGCCATTCATGTCGCTACAACTCACTAACACCTAGGGCCAATTTAGAGTCTCCATTCAACCTGGTGGGCTGCATGGTGGTGCAGTTGTTAGCACTGTTGCCTCGCAGCACAAAGGTTGCAGGTTTGAAACTCGGCTGCAGCCTTTCTGCGTGGAGTTGCGTGTTCTCCCCATGCATGCGTGGGTTTCCTCCGGGTACTCCGGTTTCCCCCACAGATCACAACATGCCCTATAGGTTATAAATTGTAAGTCGCTTTGGATAAAAGCCATCTGCCGAATAAATAAACATCAACATAAACCTAACAGTCATGTTTTAAATCTGTGCGAGGAAGGAAGAAAACCTACACATTCAATACATGACGACTCTGCACAAAAAGCCACAGCTGGGATTCAAACATGCAACCTTCTAGATGCAAGTCGACAGTGCAACCAACTGCAGCCCAGTAACAGACAGGTGGACGTTGTACTTATTACATTTGTATGTGAAGCAGTGTAGCAGGTTTAAGAGCAAAGCAAGAGCAAGTAGCAAAGACATGCAAACATTTCTTTTTGACATCACAACTTGTAGTAAATAGCCATTTACCGTTTAGTAACATAAAGTGAGGTGTGATGAAACTTGGAGTTTACAGTGCTGAAATCAGAGATGTTATAATTTTTGCTGCGGATGTGTGTGACAATGAAGACCTGAGCTCTGGGCCGTAAGACTTTAGTTACAGACATCGCAGTGGAGAGTCCAGTCTTTTAAACCAGACTGATTCGGTTTAACAAGAGAAAGATTGAGACCCTATTTTAAAAAATCCTGTTGTTGAGTTAACATTGAAAAGGTTTTTTTTTTCTAGATGCAATAAATGCTTTAATGTCCCAAATCTAAACCTAAAAGAGTTTTTCTCCTTCAGTGAAACTACTGCAGTGTCTGAAACTTCTTTTTTTTAATAATTGTGTTAACTTCTTTAGATAACGTGCATCTACAGACTAGTGATTCCTAAAACTGTAGTATTCCTAAAACAAAAAAATAAATAATGAAGTTTTAAATATCATACTTAGAGTTGGGCCTTTCAGACAGACGAGAGGTGCAGCTGAAATATGCAGACAGAAAATAATGAGGATTTATTTTTTTTAATCATTGAAGCATTAAAGCCAATTTTCAAGAGTGTCAAAATTAAACTAATAAACCTGCAAATGAGCAAATTAGAAGCTCTTGAACACTGAAGGTTGTAGATGATTAGTCAAAGTACTAAAATTTATGATCATTTGGGAAATGTTGGCTTTTTCCTGTCATCTAATTAAACATTAGTTTTTGTCTTATCTGTTTCTCTATACTTTAACATTGTTATGAAACATGCTTTATGTTAATCTGTTAATTAGGGAAAAGTCAAATTGCTGCCATTCAGTTAGGCTTGTAAAACAAATGAAAGGCTTTTTAAAAATAATTTTTGGGGGGGCTAAGGACACAGAACTATTTCAGCCTCACAGTCCAGCTCCTCTCATCCCACTGAAATGAAGTCGCCTCCTTTTTTGCTGAGTCAGCAAGATGTTTGAGCCATATTTTTCACAACATCAGCAGCAGCTCTGAAGGACCCAAGAGGACTCTGTCTGTGTGTGTGCACGTGTTTGTGTGCGTGTGTGCGTGCGTGCACATGTGTGACAGTAAAACAGAAAGTGAGAGACTGCACAGCTTGTCTCCAGTCAGTCATGGCTGTATGCATGTGTGTCATCTCCTGAGTGCAACACCAGCTTGGCCCACTTCTGCCTGACCGACTAGACTCCACGGCTCATCTAGGCTGCTCCCTCTTGTCTCTTTTGCTTAATTTGCTCTCCCCTTGCTTCTTGCCCTCGACTCCATGTGTGGGGTCTTGTCCTCGCATCTGTGTGAGATGGTGAGAACAGAACAGCTCAAGCCCATGAAAATGGAGAATGTCCCAGGTGAATCAGATAGAGGGTCACAGCCGGCACCTCTGCTGAATCAGCTGAGACCACCCAGCATGGATTCACACAGATAGAGTTCCACACCAGTGCATGCACCCATACACATTTAGGTCAGGCAGTGAAAGGGAAGAAAGGAGAGTCTTTTACCCACATTATGACAGTTCTGTTTTCACAGACTGCAGGGGCCCTGAGACCTGAGGCTTGCAGCACAGTCTCTGCACTAATCTGCAGCCAGACACACTTATCGATGAGGCATTAAGATGAGAAGATGGTAGAAAACTAGAGCTGAAACAACTAATCGATTTAATCGATTATAATCGATTATTAAAATAGTTAACAACTTTTTTAGTCATCGATTAGTTGTTTAATAATCATATTTTACCGCATAAAGTCTATTTTTACCACAATCTGACATCGGTTACAAGCTGTTAAATTTGCCGCTAGTGTGTGGCAGTAATGAGCTACTGATCTACCAGTGGAGCCGTAGAAGAAGAAATGAGCCAATGAGTGCCCTCGGTTTTCATGACGTATCACGTTACTGACGCTCATCTTGCTGTGAGAGATGGTGGAACAAGAGGAAATACGGAAGAAAAATAGAAGCGACAAAACTGAATAGAAACCCCGGACAAAAACCTCACGAGTATGGGAGCACTTCACTCTAGATGCCTTGTAAAGACGGGTGACCTGCAAAATATACAAAAACCATCTAGCATGGCACGGAAGCACGACGTCCCTAAGTGAACATTTGAGACGAAAACGTGGGGGCTGATGCAGCAGAGGAAGAGCACCGCGGTCAAGTGAGCCGTCATTTGGAAGAGCCAGCCCGGTAAGTAACAGAAAATAAACAAGCTGGACTTAGTGTTTTAGCTGAGTTTGTTATAGTGAATGTTAAACGTGTTTTTATGCCGCGTCAGTCTACGGTGTTCTACTTCTGATTGACTAGATGCAATCGTGAATCTCCTCCGTGTTGTGAACCATGCACTTGCCAAATTCAGCACGTCTGTTTATAAGAATGTTCTCGTTAAGAGAAAAACGGCACAAACCCATAACTATGTTCCTCATTCAAAAAAGGACAACTCCGCGGAGAAAAATATACAGACGAGCTGTGTCCAGGTGAATATAACGCTGCATAGTTGTACGCTTTCAATTTTTAAATACAGGAGAAATTCAGAAAAAGTCATTTTTTTACTATTAAAAGGCTGTTTTACTATCTAACGCTGTAAAACGCCTCACAACACATTTTTATCATGTTTCTTAAACAGTATTACACAAAATAAACATTTTTCACATTTCTCTAGCTAATTTAAACACTCCCGACTCAAAGTAAAAACCTCATGAGCTTCTTACTCAGAGCTTTTTAATAGTAAAAAAAAAATTAGACTTTTCTGAATATCTCCTGTTGCGGGCTATTTTGTAGAACGTAACCCTCAAAATAAATGATCACTGTATATTGTTAATTAATTCAAATAATATATTGATTTAGTGTTGTAGTGTGTGTGCTGCTTTATTTTATATGTGTACTTATTTCAGTCTATTTGTGTTTCTTATGCAGAAAAAAACAAGCAACGATGGACAACTACATGGGGAACAAGACACTCACCCCCCAGCAATTCATACCACTTACAAACTATTCTAAACATGCTGGTAAAAGACATGAGGCCACTATCCACGGTGGAAGGAGCAGGCTTCCAGCTAATGCTAAAAATTTATTCTGGACTGATATTTTGCACTGTTTAGCTCATTTTATACTACTGACTGTGTTCATGTGCAATAAAATAGATTGCAGTCAACTGCACAATTCTCTTTTTTTTTTTTCTTAACTGAAATGCATCCATCACTTGTATAGGTTAAATAGCTCAACAATAACAAACCGATTAATCGATTAATCGAAAAAATAATCGACAGATTAATCGATTATGAAAATAATCGTTAGTTGCAGCCCTATAGAAAACCTTTGTTTCTGTTTTTTCTTGTTATTTTGAACCTTTCAACAAGTGAAATTCAGACTATCACTAAACATCTGTTAGATTTCAGGTTCACAGATCAGATAATAACTAAACGTAAACAAGAAGTAGACTTACCTACTCCACTTGATTTGCTTTCATAGGCTGAAATTTCTTCATAATTTTATGCTTCTGTAACAAAATGATTTTTCATCCTTCTACAATATGTTTCCAAGTAAAAGTTCTGAAAAATTCAGTCTTACATTATGCTAGGTACCTTCCTGAGAAGGCTATGTTGTGATAAATGATTTTATCTTACAGGTCGAATGAGCTAACTGCTTGTGTGAGTGTAATCAATCCTGAAATAGGGATGTGTTAAATCCATCCATTCATTATTTTAACTACTTCATCCTCATGGTGAGCTGGTGTTTTATCTCCAGCAGTCGCCGGGTAAGAGGCAGGGGACACCCTGGACAGGTCTCCAGTCCATCACATAGACAAATAACAAGTCAGACACTCACAACTCGAGACCACTTAGAGTCTCCAATCATCTTGATGTGCACGTTTTGATCTGTGGGAGTTAGCTGAAGAACCTGGAGAAAACCTGCACATGAATGAGGAGAACATGCTAGCTCCACACGGAGACAATTACTTGGTTTTTAAAAATAGCTATTTTTACCTTTTTTTTTGCAGCTGTTTCGACTATCACTGTAGTCTTTCTCAGAGCTTTGCCGCTGTTGGTGGCATCACTTCCAACCCAATTTAATACAGTCGAAACATCAGCAAAAACAAGGTATGAATAACTCTTTCTGTGTTAAATAAATGAACCAAGTAATGCAGTTGGATAAAACGCACAGAATGAACGTACAAAATATGTTTAAACAGAAAGGCAATACTTGCGGCATTCAAACCAACAACCTTCTTGTTGCTAGGCAACAGTGCTACAGACTAGGGCTGCACAATATTGGGAAAATTTGCAATGTGCAATTACAGTGATTCATATTGCATAGGATTTGTGTTTTGTAGCAGTGGCGCTGGAATTACAGTGGCTGAGCCTATATTGGGATGACGCTGGGTCTAAAATACATGGAGCAGGCACATTTACTGATTTGTAACAAACGGTTGCAAAACTTTCACCATTCATAAACATTGTTTTACACATTTACCTTTTCACTCGTTGCCATGAAAGGGAGTCTGATGTGCTTGTTATTTTGCTGGCGGTTGAATGTCCAAAAATTGCACTCCCAAGGATTTTTTACCCTAATGGCCATCCGTTGGTAAGGTCTTACTCAAACACAAAAATACTGCTTGTTTGCAATGATTTAAGTATGTACTTCCCCGTATTGCCAGGGAAATTAAACAACTCCATGATGTATACATGGGATATTGCAGTAAACAGACATACTAGTTTATATTAACCTCTTTTGATCAACACAGAAAAACAGCCAGATCCTCCTAACATGCATCTAGTCCAAATATGTGGTGGGCAAGCTATTTCAGTAAATCTCCGACTGAATCAAAACGTCAGGCAAAAGGGTGACAATTTAAAAGACTCAGATCTCTGTGAAAATCGCTTTATTTATTTATTTATATTACATTTGTTGCACATTATTGCTTTGTGCCTTGCAGTCCTAAAAATGCTAGAGATGTAAAACCAGTGGTAAACGTATGTAAATTGTTTCTTAGCTTCCACTTTGGTAATGTCACGGTTACTGAAATGACAACCCAGCAGGGTGCATGTTCATCACAGGGAGGTGGTGGTGGAGTGTTGATGTTGATTGAAAACATTTGTGAGTCCTCTGTTGTTTTCAGAGATAAAAATAAAGCTGCTATTAAGAAAAACTGGGAAACAAAACTTCACTAAAGTCTAATTGTTGGTTTTTAAACTTTGACAGAAATGTTTGTCCTCAGCTGAGCCAAATATTAGCTTTTGTTCCTCCATGTTTGCTGTTTTTACCATTTATTGTTGTATTATAGAGAATGTTTTTTTTCCTGCTTCGTTTTATGTAAGAGGTAACTCCTGTTACTCATGTTTTTGTGATCTGTGCTCTTAATCTCCCACTTGTGGCATAAAATTGATCTTGCACACAACACTATGATGACCTTCGTGCTGACTTCTGTGGAAAGCAAATCATTTCTCAAAATGTCAGACCACTCTTCCAATGCAAAAGTGGACATTTCGGCTCTTGCGAAGTTTGAATTCTGCAAACAGACATGATAAAATTATGATAAACATGTTTACTCTCTGCCATTTGATGTTCTAGTCAAATATCTGTTTCGGAGATAAATTTAATGACTGGTTTTGGCATCAGCAAGCAGCTCACACATCACTGGGCGACTGTAGGAGACGGTGTCACAATGATGGAGATGGACACATCATCATCAACATCCTTCATGTGTGAGGGTGTGTATATGCTTCGTCGTCTTCCTTCTCCACTCCTGCATTTGAAAGTGGTCGCTCCAGGCTGTAGAGGGTTCATTATGCCTTTATTTGCCTCAGGCCTCAGTCCATTTGCTGGGCAGGGAGTGTGACAGAGCCCTTTCACAGGGTCATCCTTGTCTGCAGAAGGTCGGTCAACCAAGAGGTGTGTGCGTTTGTCTAAAAAGGCAAATCCACAGTGTGCTCACTCCTCACTTCAGTGATGCATTTGACTTTAAACTGGATTCGTTGCAGGATGTATTGTAATCCCACCATGTATATGATTTGCTTGGCTCTTTGTCAGTGTTCAGATCAAATAGATTAATTTAGTGTTTGCTTTGCTCCAAAGCAATGAAAGAAGCGAGTATTCCTTGTAAGTATAACTCGACAAACAACTTAAATCATGTCTAATGAGCTATCTGTCAGTCAGTTTGATACACTCCCGGTCTTAACTGGATGGTGTTCAGGCACTCCTTCGTATCTCAGTGCAGGAGTTAATCCAACAGAAGCGAGTGTGTAGTCGAACCATATTCCCCAGGCATTTCCCACTCATCCATCGCCTGAAGTAGACGGCCAGCTTATTTTCTCTGCATATTAAAAATTGCCTGAAGAGGTGGCAGGCGGGGCCTCAGGAGGATGCAGACAGCGAAGGCAAAAGATGGGTGGAAAGACTGAGACTGGAGGGGAGATCAGGGGTGGAGTTTTCTCTCCATTTTTTCTCTCCAAATATATGATTAATTTAATACATCCTTCATTCGAGTCCAGTTTGAAAAGACAGATTGGCTTTGATCTCTGGGGCTCTTTGAAAAGATCTGTGGTGTGAGACAGAAGGATGTGAGATGGGGACAGGAAACACCTCGTCTGTCTGCCTGTAAAGGAAAGACGTCCCAGATAAAAACGAGGACACAGCCTCAGAGGTGTGAGGATGAATTTTGCGTAAAGCTTTTAGAAGCTAATGGGCCTTCATTGTAGTTGTGTGGCACCGGCGATGTAAAGTGAGCTGATTGATGGCCTTGCAGTGGAAATGCCGTAGGATAGATTAGCCTCCCCATATCTCCAGAGATCAATGGGGCAGCAGATGTTTTACCCCACTTAAAGCAAATTGGGCTTCGTTTTCTCACTGCAGGTGGGCAGAGTACCACTGGATTTAAAGCCCCATAGCTAACTGGTTCTGCTTTCTTCATGGCCCCTGTAAATGCTGAACTTTTAACCCTCTTTGCAAATGAGTTGTCTTTACTCTTATGTCTTTGCCAGGCTACGTGTTGCAGTTTCAGCAAACAATTTGATGTTTTTATTTATTGTTTTATGTTTAAAAAAACACTGAAGCCTGGCCTGAGCCATGATTTTTGGAATGCACCAAGGTGGCACGGGGGGTTGAAGGCAACCTGCAGCTGTTACACCACTGTCTTGTCAAGATAAGACCTGTAATAGTCAGTTTATGTAAGGGTACAATGATTTTAACAGCTCATTGGTGTGATGTAGTGATTACAAACGGTGTGTGCAACCAGCAGGATGCGGGATTTAGAATGTGTTAGCAACACATTTAATGTGTAGAGCTCCACATTGATGCTTCTTAGTAACACTACACAATCTTTGATTCAGTGATGATGGCTTCATCTATGAATCTTCGTCTTCTGTCTTAGCTACCTCCTCACCACAACAGACCTTTTTATCAACCGCCTGATCCACATGTCCATTTCCAATTCCAGATCCATCCCTCACTTGTGAACAAAACCACTGGAGACTGAAACTCTTCCAGTTGAGGTAGAACCTTCTCACCTGACCCAGTTAGTGATCCCTCATTTTCAGGCAGAGAACCTGAAAAGGGTGGTGTTATAACATTTTTAATTTCTGTAGTTTAATGCACCATTTTGCCTTTTTAATCTTTTTTTTTTCTATCAGAAACACATTGTTCAAATGATGAAATTAGTCCAATGCTGATCAGTTCGAATGAAACCTTCAAAAGGGCATTAGAATTTTTTTATTAACATGTCAGTAAATCTGCATAATAGGAGACAAAATGTGAAATTGTTGCAGCATCTGATTGAAATGCTATAGTGGTATCTTAAGAGAGCTGTAAAAAATGAGTGTCCTTAAATCTCAATGAAGTGAAGCATTGTTGTAAAGAAGAGTAAACTACCTTTGTTTACAATAGTGTGGGAGACTGATTGTGTCATTTGAAGGATCAAATCAAATCAAAGCTTTATTTATAAAGCGCCTTCCGCGACCCTGTCGGGAAGCCCAAGGCGCTGAACACGGTACATGAGGAAAACAGGTAAAAACATTAAAGTAGAAATAAACAAATGGGTAAAACAAAAGATAAAGAGACCAATGAAAGCAGGGAATTAAAATCAACATAAATGAACGCCTATTTCAAACACATTCAGGGAATGCCAAGCGGAAGAGGTGTGTTTTTAGGCGACTCTTAAAGCCTGGCAGAGATGGGGATAGCCTGACTGAGGGTGGCTACTGGTTCCAGAGTGACGGGGCTAGGACTGAGAAAGGCCCGGTCCCCACGAGTACGACACCTAGAACGAGGGACAGCGAGCAGGCCTTGGTCAGAGGAGTGCAGAGCGTGTGATGGGGAATGTCTGTTCAGGAGCGTGGCCAGATAGGGGGGAGCACTACCCTGGAGGAAATTGTAAACAAAGACGAGGAGTTTAAAGTGTTAATGATAACAAACCCGGAAGCCAGTGCAGGGAGGCCAGAACCGGACTGATGTGGTCCCGTTTCCTGGTCCCAGTCAGGAACCTGGCTACGCTGTTTTGCACAACCTGTAGGCGGTGCAGTAATGATTGACCCAGTCTGGCATATAAAGAGTTGCAGTAACCAAGCCTAGAAATTACAAAAGTATGGAGTACCCGCTCCAGGTGGGCTGTCAACAGCATAGGCTTGATTTTTGCAAAGCGTCCTAGATGAAAGAAACTGGACCGGATCACAGAGTTGATGTGAGCAACAAATTTAAGTCCAGCATCAATTTTCATCCCCAAACTGGTGACAACTGGTTTTGAGTAGGGAGGAAAAAGGGCCAAGATCAACATAACGACTAGAGCTGAAACAACTAATCGATTTAATCGATTATAATCGATTATTAAAATAGTTAACAACTTTTTTAGTCATCGATTAGTTGTTTAATAATCATATTTTACCGCATAAAGTCTATTTTTTACCACAATCTGACATCGGTTACAATCTGTTAAATTTGCCGCCAGTGGGTGGCAGTACTGAGCCACTGATCTACCAGTGGAGCCGTAGAAGAAGAAATGAGCCAATAAGTGCCCTCGGTTTTCATGACGTATCACGTTACTGACGCTCATCTTGCTGTGAGAGATGGCGGATCAAGAAGAAATACGGAAGAAAAATAGAAGCGACAAAACAAGAGAAACCCTGGACAAAAACCTCACGAGTACTGGAGCATTTCACTCTAGATGCTTTTAAAAGACGGGTGACCTGCAAAATATGCAAAAACCATGGCACGACGGAAGCACGACGTCCCTAAGTGAACATTTGAGACGAAAACGTGGGAGCTGATGCAGCAGAGGAAAGTCCGGTGAATCCGGTAAGTAACAGAAAATAAACAAGCTAACACAGATCAAATTTGGGAGCTGAGTTCGTTATAGTGAATGTTAAACAGGTTTTTTTGCCGCGTCAGTCTACGGCGTTCTACTTCTGATTGACTAGATGCAATCGTGAATCTCCTCCGTGTTGTGTATCATGCGCTTGCCAAATTTAGCACGTCTGTTTATAAGAATGTTCTCGTTAAGAGAAAAACGGCACAAACCCATGCTCCTCATTCAAAAAAGGACAACTCAGCGGAGAAAAATATACAGACGAGCTGTGTCCAGGTGAATATAACGTGGCATAGTTGTACACTTTCAATTTTTAAATACAGGAGAAATTCAGAAAGTCCTTTTTTTTACTATTAAAAGGCTGTTTTACTGTCTAACGCTGTAAAACGCCTCACAACGCATTTTTATCAAAATAAATGATCACTGTATATTGTTAATTAATTCAAATAATGTAATATTGATTAAGTGTTGTAGTGTGTGTGCTGCTTTATTTTATATGTGTACTTATTTCAGTCTATTTGTGTTTCTTATGCAGAAAAAAATGAGCAACGATGGACAACTACATGGGGAACAAGACACTCACCCCCCAGCAATGCATACCACTTACAAACTTTATTCTAGATTCTGCATTATTTTTTATGGAATTTGCCTCTTATATTTTGATGCCAAAAAATTATTCTGGACTGATATTTTGCACTGTTTAGCTCATTTTACACCGCTGACTGTGTTCATGTGCAATAAAATAGATTGCAGTCAACTGCACAATTCTCTTATGTTTTTCTTTTTCTTAACTGAAATGTATTCATCACTTGTATAGGTTAAATAGCTAAACAATAACAAACCGATTAATCGAAAAAATAATGGACAGATTAATCGATTATGAAAATAATCGTTAGTTGCAGCCCTAATAACGACCCACAGCCCTGCTGTTGGGGTGAATAACAATGAGCTCTGTCTTTCCCTCATTCAGATGCAGATAGTTGACTATTAGCCAAGACTTCACCTCGTTTGAGCCTGGTTTATGCTTCTCCGTCAGCTCCACAAGGGACAGACACGCACGGATTGACGGAAGCGTTTTGCTTTCATACTTCTCCGTCTCCTGCACTCTTAACCCGAATTAGTTGACTTTACTCGCAAATTGCAAGGAAACCCGTTGCCTTATACCACTTTAGTTTTTACACATGCTGAAACTAAATATTTTTAGTTTAACTAACATGGAATGTTAAGTTTTTACACAAGCTGAAACTAAATATTTTTAGTTTAATTAACATAGAAGGTTAAGTTTTTACACAAGCTGAAACTAAATATTTTTAGTTTAATTAACATAGAATGTTAATTTTTTACACAAGCTGAAACTAAATATTTTTAGTTTAATTAACATAGAATGTTAAGTTTTTACACAAGCTGAAACTAAATAGGTTTAGTTTAACTAACATAGAAGATTAATTTTTATACAAGCTGAAATTTTACTTTTAGCTGTATAAATATAACCTGAATTTTTATATTTTTTGTGTAGTCAAAATTATTAAATAACAAGCTATTGTTATTGGTACTTACTAAAAATTACAATTATTGTATTTTCCTCTAACAAAATAATTTTTATGAATTATAAAAAACATTTTTACAATGAAATTGGATAGGAAAAGAAACAAAATCTTCAAATGCTCGAAGCATTTTATTTTTAAGAAAAAGCCACAACAAAGCCAATGTCAATTTTAGCCTAAAATTCAGTGAACAGCAACACATTCAACCTAAAATGTAACAGTCTGTCTTATTTTAGCTTATATTTTGGTGAACAGCAATACATCCAAACTTAAATAATCCTGAAAAAGGCCATAACTAATTTAAACAGTTATGAGTGTGGTAGTGTGTTGTGTGGTTGTTGAGTGTGTGTGAGGTTGTTGGTGCCTGTGTTTTCTGTGCTGCTTGTGTGTGTGTGTGGGGTGGGGGGGTTGAATGTAACAACCAACAAAAAACAGTATTCCCAAAAAAACCTCATTTCAAATGTATAATTACAAACAGGATCTGCATCATCTGCCTACATTAAGGGAGGTCAACAGACAAACTAACAAATACTTTCTTATTAGAACAATATCCATCTCCATCTACAAAGACTTATGATGTAACAACTTAAACAATATCTTTCTTTCAGCTCCAACTCTTCAATTTTTACTTTCACGTTACATGCTTTTACTTACTTCTAAAGCATCTGTGTGTGTGTGTGTGTGTGTGTGTGTGTGTGTGTGTAGAAGTTTATGTCTAGTGTTTTTTGTTTGTAGGTGTTGTATGGGACTGTTCTGACTGGGTGCTGAATGTGTCTGTTTCTGCGTTTTGTGCCTTTTTGTTAGGCTGTTTTACAGAACCAAAAACATGAAAAAAAAGCTTGTCACAGTAGAGAGATGACATCACTTTACATTGTAAGCAGATTTTTCAAAGACTGAATCTTTGGCTTTAGGTCAGTGTGGCCTAAAGAGAGCACAATCTGTTGGATGAACAGAAAGGTCAGCTTCATGCTTTTAGGATAGTTAAGATGGAGTGCATACGTGAGTCCAAACAGAATGCACATTGCTTTAGGCAGATCTTGGATGTTTTCCATCACGACTTCTCCCTCAATGATAATTTTCAACAAGGTTGGACTTGGATGCTGGGCAGATGTGAGCACAGCCTCTTCACGCTCAGTGAGAAGAATCCCGATGTCAAGGTCACGGAAAAAATCTGCATCTGATTCCTTGTAAAACAAAAGTACATAATCATTAGAATATTCATTACAAAAATAAACTTCAATCAGTATACCACAAGAGTGTCATTGTAAAATGTAGAAGGAAAGAGTGGAATAGAGGCTCCGGGAAGACTTGCAAGTGCTATAAAACAATCTTCATAAGTAGATTGACAGGGTTATTGAAACAAAAAACAAACAACCAAACAGAGTTTAAATATGCAGCATCCTATAGGAAGGAATGTCGATTCACCAAACAAAATGTAGGGCTGGTACCTTCATTTTAATTGGGTAAAAAGCAATTTGAACTGGATCAGTATAAGTGCCCCTGGAGATGCCAAGAAGAATATTTAAGGGAATAAAAACCTGGAAATACACACAGTATTTATATAAAATAAAAAGAATCAACACAAAAAAAGATAAAAAGTAAAAAACCTGAAAATAAAATAGCAAACAGGATGCAAAGATAATAAACAGTACATCTAGGGATAAAAGGAAGTAATAAAAAACGACTGAATGGGAAAAGAACCAGATCAGGGAAACGAGAATGGATAGAAAAAACTTTATTCTAGAAGACTCCAAGTGAATGCAGATAAAAAAAAAAAATTAAAATGCAAAATTTATTTTAAAAAATCTGAAAAATCATTTCTAATTTTAACAAAACGGAATAATTTAGTCATTTTTAAAATTAGAAATTATTTTTCAGACTTGATCCAGTTTTAATTCCATTCTAATTGTGTTAATTTGTTCCTTTTATACTTAGACATACTTTCTTTGCATTCCTTTTGATATTTTATTTTTCACATTTTTTTTCTTTTGTTCTTTGTTATCTACATTCTTAAATGTTTTTCCACAATATATTTTGTGCAGTTCCAGGTCAGTTTTTGTTTACAATAACCTCAAAGTGTTTTATTTACTGCAGACGTCTATTCCAATCAACTCTTGACCTTCTCTGTGCACCCAGCATGTGGGTGAAGCTGTGCCAGGAGACGTTTGGCTAAAAGAACGCAAGAGCGTACTTACAAAGCCTGCTTTGAAGAAGGCAGAAGGATTGTTGTCCCCCAGGATGATTGGAAGCCCTTTGAGCACCTGTGTCCAGATTGCAGTTGGGTCAGCAGTCTTTTGGAAATGAAACAATGACAAATTAGAAGACTAAAATAAATCAAAACAACTTATCAGTAAGAAAGCTATTGATCAAAAATAAACGGAATTACACAAACTATAAGCTGGGACTATGATGCCTGTAAAACCTGTAAAGAACAATACTAATCACATAATTTGAATGAACTTACATTGGTCTGTTGTGAAATCTGTGTCAACATCTGTCCAACATTCCCTCTCTTGGAACGAAATAACTCAAGGAAACGAGGACTGTGCCGATCGATGTTCTCATAGAATTCCTGCTTGAGGTTCTTGCCCGTAATCCTGATGAACTCCATGAACACCTGAAAAATACAGAGAAAAAAAATGCACTTAAGAAAACCAACCTGAACAAGACAAGCCATCAGCAAAGTAGAGCTGGAGAAACACCCATGAATTTCATTTTTAAGGAATTTGATGTTTTGATGTTGAATGTGTAGCACTGTTTGCATCTTTAAAAAAAGAGCAGCAAGATTGTGCTCCAGCTGTTTTATTAATCATGAAGATCTTCATTGGTAGAATCCTCATTGTCTTCCGATTCAGAGGTGTCATTGGGAGGCTCGTGATTTTCTTGTGCCATTTCATTAGTTACAGCAACAATTTCTGGCCTGAACATCCTCCAGTTGAGTGTTCTGTGCTCTTTACTTCTGTGTGCATTAAATGTAGAATACACACTGGTATGAAAGTTACAGCCATTAAATGGACACTGGACTATGTGATTTACCTTCAGATGTGTGCTGCGCAGGTGAGTGTGGAAGACTGCTTCTGTGCAGGGTGCAGAAAAGTCACATGACTGACACTGAAAGGTTACTTGTGGCTGTGTACCATGGGTTTTTTGGTGGATCTTTGCTAAGTGAACCTTGAGTGCATTCATGGAGTTGAATGTGCACACACATTCTTGATGTACACAGGGAAATGGGGCTGTTCTTCCATAGTTTCCGTGTTTTAACCGGTAATGTTTTAAAAGGTAACCCCTTTTCTCACACATAAACTCACAATACTTACACTGCCACAGCATCTTCACAACACAAGGATCTGTAAAACATAAAACAACAAAAACTGTCAGACCAAAATAATGTTGCTGTACCAAACAAAAAATTAATAGAACCAAAATATGTGTTACCATAAAACTGGCACGTTAATAGGTAAGAGAGAGTGGGGGGAACGAGAACAGAGTTCCTACAGGTTAGTTAAAGTCTTTTTAAGAAGTTTGATGTTAAAAATGAAAGGTGGCAGTAAATGTAAAAGTTGATGACAAGCCGAGCAGAGTTGTGAAAAATGAAAGAACACTTCAGAAGGCCTCAAGAAAGTTTGTCTAACAATGTTACGTTGTTTTTTAACATTACATTTTTTTATGTTAATCGTTTCTCTAAAACATTGTGTTTCGAGTTTCTGACCTGGATAGTCATAGTGTTCTAAATCGTTGATACAGCAAATATAAATTGATGTTATATCAAAGTAATTGTGGTTGACAAATTAAACATTTAGGGAAAAATTGAATAGAAATAAATTACAGAACAAATTTTACAACACATCAAAATTCAATACTTTTGAAAGTTTCTTTAATGACTTATGTCTAAATGTATAAACTCAATGCTTTTAATGCATTTTTAAGAACATGCAGGAGTCCTGAAAAGTGCGTTATTACTTATCCATGCTAAAAGACCCCCACAGCGCGAAAGATTAACATGGCAGAAGCAAAAATGGTTGCTGTGGTTCTGTTTGCTGTTAAACGGCTTCACCAGCAATTCTTATTTTGCGACGACTTCACAGCCGTTTCAGTATATCAGAAGCAGAACTCTTATTTGATATTTAATGGAAGTCAGCTACTTTTCCCCTGAATTAAAACCAACTGGTATGAGCAAATCTCCCTACCTACATCTTTACCAGGTCATTTTCAAAAGCTGCTGAGTTCATATCTGCATTCACTGATTCGGATGGCTCCTGACATGGCCCCGAAAACACCCTGCCCTGCTCGGTCAGACGCAATGGAAACACGCGACTATGGAGGAGACGTTCCCCGGTCAACTTACCCTGAATTGCTGATGTGGAACCCCGCCTCTGATGGAGAGCTTGAGTGGTGTGCAGCTCGCTGCGTCGATGACACAAACACCTCCACAGCGGAGGCGTCAGGCTGCTAAACTCTTCTCCCCCCGACAGCAGTTGAACTTAAACCTGCTACACACGAAGAGCAGTCTGTTAGCTAACCGCCATGCAGGCCGTTTGTTTAGCAGAAAGCCATGCGCCAAATGTTCCGAGTTTTCCGCTTCACGAGGTGGTGAATTTCAAACCGGTTTGACATTTTTCGACTCATGAGGCAGAAAACTTACCGAATAACCCGATTTTCCTCTGACTAAATCTAACTATTATTCTGCTGACAATAATAGATGGACTCTAGCTGGCAACAAGTAGCCTACAGACATACATCAAGTTTAAACCGAATAGTAACATGTGACAGCGTAAAAAAACACACCTCCAAGCTTTTTAGTGTTGCATGTTCCCATAAAGATATTTATACTACTTATTTTACATACTAACCGTTCAAGGGGTTCGGTGCTGCTGAGAAAATGTCGACAGTCTGCTTTCTTCCCTCCCGCCGAGTTTGCGTTGGATCCGTTGCAGAGAGAGGCCTTGTGGGGCACCCGCCGCCCAGTGAGGTTTTGAATTAGGCCCCTCCCCTTTGTTATAAAACTAAACGCACCAAGTTATCTCTACTAAACCGTATTAGTGGCCCTTACCATTTCAGCTAAAAAGCACAATCAGCTAAAATTGTTTAGTAATCATAGCAGGTTTTTACAAAACATAACAGTATAAGTAATGATCACTCAGAAGTTTAACTAGAAACAAAATCTGGGTTAACAGTGTGGAGAGTGTTGCAAAGCAATTCCCAGGCAGGACAACAGAGGGTGTAGCGCTGTTCTGTGGTATCCTGTCATGTATCAGTCCAAGATAGTGTGTTTATATTGTGTTTTTTGTGTATATAAGAGACTTTTAACACGGACATATTTGTCTCTCATTCTCCCACCGCTTCATGCGCTCCCCACCTCTAAACCCACGCTTCCTGTCATTTACGTCCACAAATAAAACGCTTGCTGCGCATCTTTTCACTCCTCCAGTCACAGGAGAATTAAACGTTCATATTTTTAGAGTTTTTTCGCGAGGTATTCTTCAAGCTTCTTCGTGTCTGCCGCTAGTTATCCTCAGCTCTCTTTGCAATGGCGGCGCTGTAAACAACAGCAGCGTCCTGACCAATCACAAGCTTGCGTAATCCGTCTCGTTCGACGGATGTTTAAAAAAGTGGGCTCGACTCTGTACGTACTTGCGTGCCTGCCGGAGCCCTATGCAAGGACGGATAATGGCGTTGCGTGTCTCTGCACTGACGCAGACGGAGAAGCATAAATCAGGCTTTAGACAGGACACAAAGGACTGGATAGAGAGACCTTTCTCCTGACACAATGGAGGGTAAATCTGGCAATCGTCGGCATAGAGATGGAACGCTAGGCCATGTTTACGAAAGATTGACCCCAGAGGAAGCAAATAAATGGCAAACAAAAGAGGACCAAGGATCAATCCCTGCGGGACCCCCCAGTGGAGCCCCTCCCAAGAAGAAAAAAACATCACCTAGTTTAACACAGAATGTCCTGTTGTGGAGATATGATCTAAACCAATCCAGAACAGACCCTTTGATCCCAACCCATCATTCCAAGCGATCAAGCAGAATCACGTGGTCAACCGTGTCAAAAGCTGCCATCAGATCTAAGAACAGAAGCACCACAGATGTACCCTGATCTAGTGATAGATAGATATCATTTAAGACCCTCAGTAGAGCCAACTCTGTGCTATGGCCAGACCTGAACTCTGATTGGAAAACCTCAAACAGATCAGAGTCAGCTAAATGTGAGACCAGCTGCTGATAAATTACCTTCTCAAGCAGTTTCGATGTAAAAGGCAGGGTAGACAGGCCTGTAATTTTCAATCACAGATACATCAGCACTAGGTTTCTTCAGGGTCAACCGAACAACTGCTGCTTTCAAAGCAACTGGGACCACACCTGTGCTGAGGCTCCCATTGATAATCTGACCATGTGATGGGCCAAGACACGGATGTAAAGGATGATTACCTTCGCCATTAAACCTGGGTCTTTTCAGGACTGTTTTTTTCTGTACAGACTTCTTGGATCACAGCAGAATTAAAGCTGCAATAGAAAATCTACAAAACAAACTAGCTTTTAAACGCAAACATGGTCATGGAACACTTACCCCACTCGTCAACTATCCTCCCTGGGCAACATTCACTGGAACAGAAAACCTTATGGTGCAAAACACCAGTCACCGTTTTCTACGTTCAAACATCTTTTGTTGTCCCTGACTTTAAATGGTGTTTTTCTTTTTGGGACTCTGGTAGTTTGTCCTAAAGTTGAAGTGGTAGCAGCCTTCTGTTTCTTCTTCTCTGATATTATTGAGTGAAGAACCTCACACACCAGCAGTGTTTTGTTGCTAAATACACAAGTGTGTAATGAGTGGAGAACCGAGGTGAATGCAGAAGTGCTGTGGTTCGGTGAGATATACATCTGGATGGTCCAGTTGTTGGGTTCGGCCTAAGTCGTGTTATTGGATGAGGTTTTAAAGGGCTCCTTCACTGGTGTTCACTGGTGTTGTTCCCGAACGTTTATCAATGAACGTTTCAGAGTGGTATATGCATGTCAACTTACTTACGTTTAGGAAATTTCGACAGTCAGTGACTGAGACATTGTTTGAATTAACTTTTGCTAAATCTTTTGCCAAATTGCCATGGTTAAATTGCACGACGTACCTTGTGCAGCAGTCTTAGATGCAATACAGATTTTAGCATATGTGGCTAACCACCGAAACGGCTCGGCGAGTCCATCCGCTGGTTCTGGACAGTCAAAACAATGAAAAGAAGCAACTTATATAGCAAACCAATTTTAGTAAAAAATAAAAACATTAGGTTTGTTCAATGTATTCGTTTTATATATAAGAAAAACTCAGTTCAATTTGATTGTTAGAAATGTTTTAGATGTATTACACCACTATAGTTATGTTTTCCACATTGTTGTAAATAACTTGCCTTTCAGTGCATTTAATTTAAAAGGTTCTTTAATGCTTTAAATAAGATTAGGTAATTTTAAATAAAACAGAAGCTTGGCTTACATTACATTTTTACACATTTTCTGAGATTAAAAAACACATTGAGATGCTGCAGCTGCACCTGTGGAAAATGCAACAGGATGCCCTTAGAGTATGAAAATGTCTGCTGCAGGGAAATTCCACAGGTAATCACTATTAAAATTTGTTTTAGCTGATGGATTTGTTTGAAAGGTTTACATTCAAATCTAATTTCTCAGGTTGTTAGAAGACTGGAAGACACCAGCAAACCAGTTTCCTGCATGACCCTTCACCCAGGATTAGAACCAGTTTGCCTTAACATCTACTAGCTTCAAAATGCACTCAGTGTATATCGAGCAGATTTTGGAGCACTGCGAATAAGAGGATATGAAAGGTAACACAGTGTTTACAATAGGAAACTAAAAAAGTATTCACAACATGAGCAACACGTTACAATATTGTTTAATGTGAATAAAAGAAAATATCACTTTAAATTATAAAAGGAAATATAGAAATTCTTACACAAAAAACGAGAAAAGTAAATTTAAAGCAACATTTTCCAATAACAAATCAAACTTTCAATGTCTTTTTTTTTCAAGGCGATGCAGATATCTGGCGTACAGATCTTTTGTGAGTTGGCGCTGGGGTTTTTTGGGAGAAAAGTTAAGAGTGGTAATTCCTTCTTGTGTTGTCCTGCGAATTCGTCGTGAATTTCCTGAGAGAGATGGTCAGTATGTGGGGTTCAAGGCTGCACTTGTGTGAAGCGTGACTTATGGACAGCTACGGCTTCTGTCAAGGATGGATGGAGGAAATCTGCTGATAGGTTATCTGGAATGGGGATCAGTTCCATCTCCTCCAAGTAAGGCTGCGGGTTCGGCACAACGTCATCGAAGACTTGAGCGATGAGGTTGTAAACGTAGCCTGTAAAAAGAAATAGTTGTGTAACTTGTATGTACAAAGTTGTTTCAAACTTTAAAATAAGGCAATAAACTTTTTGACAAACTTACACTGTGTCGGTTGTGACTTGATAGGCTTTACAGTGTGATCCCCATTATTAGCCTTTGGATAATGCAGACTGTATCTGAGTTTGCCTGAGGCAGTTTTAGCCTGTGTGCGACCAGCATTTTCATTGATGTGCATAGCAGCCAGATATAATCTGTAAATGAAACATATGATGTGATGGCACTCATAGAAGTTGTTATCACACACAGGAAAAATAATTTCCTAATCAAAATATTACAACGCCTTGGTGCACTACTAAATATGTGAACGGTGGAGAAAAAACAACCTGTCCTTTGACAAATATGATTAGATGAAAAAAGATTATGATTAGAAAAAAATAGATAAAGATTGCTCTATAATTTAAAGTAGAAAACTACCTTCTTTTTAGAGAATGCAAAAGCAGTAACTTTTACAAGTTATTATACAAACATTGCCTGCTCTTTCAGTCATTGTTGAAAGAACATGTTAAACAGTAAAGAGAATTTTTTCCAAACTTTGCTGTAAAAAAAGTTAAACAAATTTACCAAAATACTGAGATAAAGCCAAATTACCCAATGACTCCAAAATCCTCGCATTACCAAAAGATGGCGCTGTGTATTGACAGCCCCAAATTATCGGGACTAATAAAAGGTCAGGGTCAAATAATATAGTTATTACATTTGTGGTACAGAAAATGAAATAATAATTTTATTAAATGTCTAATACAAATGTTATGTTTCATTGTAATAAAAAAAAGATATTGCGAAGTACTCCAGTGACTACATCATGTTATTTTACTTCGAAAATAAAAACAAAACAAATATTTAGGCCATTGTCTTTAGCCATAGTAAGTATATATAAGCTAAGTTTGTGTGCACCAAGAACGGAATCCCAAATAAAAAATTGGCAACCAATGTTTTGAAAATAAAAAAAAGAATAAATATTAGTAGAGTCATTACTTCTAATAAAAAACATATTGTCATTAAGCATACTTGCAAAGCATTCCAAGGAAAGGGAAGACGACATTTTTGGGTGTGAAGCGAAGAACAACACTGTGGAATGCCTCTAGTGTCGATGTCTGGTACTGGGAGCTCAGCTTTTCAATATCTCTGAGAACCCTCTTGTTGGTCAAAGTCTTCTCCATTTTGAAGAGTGCTTTAGAGCCTAAACACCAGGAACACAAAATCAACACCACTGCTAATTATTATTACATGACATAGTTTTATTTAGACTATAACCTGCTTGAAACTACTTCTTCCTATCGCTGCTTCTGTGGATGGAATGCTTGCATTGTGGGAATAGAGGATTGCCATGAACATGGCTGTCTTGAATGTGGTTCACCAGGGATGTCCACTTTGCAGCTTTTTCTGGACCTGAGGCTGATGATGTAGCACACCAGTACATGTGGTTGGTGATTCCACGCTGCCACTTCCTCACCAACTCACAGTCCTTCTCCTTGGACACTTTTGCCACCTTCTTGGAAATGCCTAAGGGATATATATCAATTTCATGAAGTGTTAGGATTGTTATTTGACGTATGTTGATCTGCACATTTCCATACTGACTCGTCACCATGACATCTATGTGTTAATGCACTTTTTATTGTGTTGAAGAAATCTTTGATGACACTAACCTTTTTCAAAATGCCACACATCGTAGTAGTGCATCACATTTTGATCACGGAGAAACTTCTGAATTTGAGGGTGACGGCCAGTCACAATATAATCAACTTCCACACCCTTGTTCTCCAGAAGCTTCAGGCCTCGAATGAGTCTCTCATTCTCCATCGTATTGCTACTACCAACCTCATTACTCCGTATTGATAAAAAGCAATGAGCAAGTTAGTACTTTGCTGTTATAAAGTTGACTGCAGTCACATGATTCCAGGAATCATGGTATATAAACTGTAAATGTACACTAAATGTAAATGAGACAGTTACAAGTTATTTTATTGTAATTTGAGTTTACTTTTTAATACTATGTCTTGTGTCATTACTCCAAATGGCCTAAAAACCTATGCAACTAAGAAGCATCTGAAGACTCGCAATGCATGCATATATCAACCTAGTCACCTGTACAAGTTGAGGGTCAATGATGTTGTTGTTTTCCAGGTTCATCAAACTAAGTCCCATATTTTGCAGAGTGCCCTTGAAATAAAGGCAATGTTATTTACAACAACTTTCAGAGATTTTTTTCCCTTAAGATTAAGAACACAATCACCTGGTGAATCAGCTCGCATGTCCCCTCCAAGCTTGTCTTTTTTTCTCTAAGGTATTGGTATTGGTTCCATTTGTGGATATCTGCTGGTTGTTGATAGGTTCTTGTATGTTTTCAGAAACATGAGTAGCTGATGTTCTTTAATTTCATTGCATCACAAAGCTGTCGGTAAAAAAAGAATTATAAAAACACACAATAAGACCTTGACCTTGTAAGACCTTCAAAAAATCCGTCACCTTTATGTTGGATCAAAAAGGTGTGGGTCATAACAGTCATTAATTTGTCCATAAAGAAATATTAGAAAAAGCAATCCATCCATGAAATACTGAGAAAATAAATTGATAATATAACACTGAAACTTCACATCCTTTTAACTTGTTTGTTATCACTACAAGACACCTCTCGAGGCCTGGAGTTGCCTACCCCTGATCTAGATGTAGTAGCATTTAGCTGATGTTAGCTAACACAGTAGCACAGAAAAATTGGGACCTAAACTTCTTTTGGACTTACTGCCTGCTGCTGCCTGGAGCTGGAGTTCGGCCTCTGTGAAGGGACAGATCCTGGTTTCAAGGACAGCCTCGATGCAAACACAGAAGTATAAGCTCCATAGTTACTGAAGTCACTGTGGGTAAAGTGATTCGAACAAACAAATACTTGAGAGCTACTTTGCGTGGGTGTAACACCATAAATAAACTCCAACCATTTCTTCTTTAGATCTTCATTCTAAGGTAAAGAATGCAGCGACGGTTTTTGCTCTCCACAAACAACACAGTACCACGAACGTGATGGCATGTTGGATACAGAAGCCGAGGCACGCTCTCTTCTCGGCCCCCCTCCTTCACGTGTGCGGTAGCCAGCAGAGGGGGAAGCAGTGGAACGTTTTTCTCAAACCTATCAAATACAACTCTGAATTCAACTGACCGCTGGGGCAGGTCAGGGGGGCAGGATATCAGCTTCATAAACAGATATCATGACTAACTCAGAGGGAAGAGCAATATTGCACAAAGAGCGAATAAAAAAGGGTTTTTCAGTGAAGGAGCCCTTTAAAAAGATATTCGAGAACCGCTTACATATATATTTTTTTAATTTCCACAATGCATTTATAGCTGTGTTATGTTAGAAGAACGTCATTAAGAGACATGAAAAAAAATTAAGGTTAGCTTGCTTTGCAGATTTGCTATTGTAGGTTTAAAAAGCCCTTAGGTCAGGTTTCGCAGTCGTCTCAGTTTTAGTAAGAAATAAAGAAAAACAATCTTTTCTATAGCGCCTCAAGATAAAATCACGAGGCGCATCACATAAACAAAAAGATTTAAATATATATAATATTTCAAAAAATTGTTAAAATAATGTTTAAAATCAGAAAAAAATTGTGATTTAAACAAATAATGTAAGGAAAGGGAGAGAGAAAATTTATATTTTAGTACCATTTTCAAATTTTGCTCAGCAATTTTCATAAGCCAGAACTGAATTAGTCTGTTCATATCTGAAGAATTTGACCTGACAATTATTAACTTCTGCAGACAATAAGTTTCTGATAATTAGAGATAAACATAGGTTTCAGATTTTCATTCACCTAATTGTAGCTGTGCAGTGGAACTCGCAGCCTGGGCAACACAGTGTTAAACAGAATAACCACATTGCTTAAACAAGTATTGACTTTTATTACCTCATCCAGAAATATTTATTATTCAACCAGCGCAGTTTTTCACCAAAACCCTTCTGCCTTGCATCAGTGACACTGTCTGTCCTTGTTGTTTTCAACAGCCAGGAAACTTGGGTATTTCACCAAAGTCACCTGATACTTTTTAATTTTTGCAGCCTGACAGCTTTTATCTTAGTCTGTTCCTTAGCACCTCTGTTCCCACGAGGCCATTGGATCTCTGTTTTCATTAAAATTGTTTGGAGAGTCTTTCAGCTTTGGTGCCTCATAAAACAAACTGCTATGATGGAAAGAACAAAACCACACAACCCATCGCTGCTTGTCTATTTTATTAGTACATGCATGCAGAGACTGACACAAATGCACAACAAAATGCTGTTTGTTGAGGTTTTAATGAGTCCCAGTAGCAGTGTGGTTCCCCCCCACCCTCCTAATTTGACATGCTTCAATTGGGCTGGGTCCCTCGCTCTCCACAGGCCCAAAGTCCTCCACACAGAGGACAAATGAATCTTCTCAGTGTACACAAAGGACAAACAAAGCAAGCAGGAAACACTCATTACATTTGAGCCTGTAATTGCCCTGAACATGTCAGTCACCATCCTACTTGAATCCTCTTTTCATATGAACTAGAGTTAATATTCACCCATATTGGCCTAGGACTGCCGTGTTATTAAAGTCGTGTCTTGGTTTATGTTTACAAGTCTCCTTTCATTTTGCTCAAATAGTAGTTGGAACATGCGCCGCTGAGCTTTCAACGCAGGAAGGTGACACGAGGAACAATTGAGTCGGGCCCCGCTGGTCTCCAAGGGCTCTCCATGCTGAGGTTTAGGAGTAATTGAATCGGGGCTTTTGCTGCACACAGAAGACGGTGTGAGCAAATTGTCTCGGATAGTTTATAGGGTAATAAACTCCCTCCACACCAACACCTGCCAGCTGCGCTTAGCTTTGACCAAAACAGTCTATTTAATACGCCCTGCTGTGCACCTGCAGCCCACCCATAACTGTTAGCTTTCAGCTCTATCACACTAATCAAAGCTGCCAGTATCTTCGTTGGCCGGCTGGATGCTCCTGAAAGTTATGATTGGGGTAATTAAAACCTTGACGCAATTAGCCCTGCATGGTTGACCTTGTTTGCAGGTTAGGATGCTGTGTCCTAGGCCGAAATGCAATTACAGCCATTTTCTCTTATCTGATCTCCTTGTTTGCTTACCTCAGCCAACATGAAGCACTCCCTCACATTGGGTGATTTTCCTGGTCTTTCTTTTCTTAACTGGATCTCGCATTTTTATCAAAACTGTTTCTTCATCTGTTATCAGGAACAGCAGAATGGTTGAAATGTGGCCGGGCAAATGCATAATGCTTTCCAAGAACTGTATTTAATATAAAAGGTTGGTGATAATGTTGTTGCCTCTCTTTTTGTTCATTTCTCTGTAGCATTGGGAACATAAATATTGTTAGTAAAACTCACAAAGGAATCATAGAAAATATATTTACAATTGGTGTTGGTGTCAAATCAGTTCAAGATGGCTCCCACAGATAATCAACATCGGCAAACGCAAAAATCTTTTGAATCCAAACAATTTTATAGATATCGAGTGAGTATCGGAGAGTAATCCCCACCACCATATTCTGAGTTCTACACACAATGCATCGTCATTGTTCAAAATGTTGGTGTTATGTTTGGAGCCAGCTGCTAAAAGGCAAGAGAGGGGTGATGGTGTTTTTGCCTGTGCCAGTGTGTGTACTTGTTTATTTGTCTGCAGTTTTAGAGAAACCAATGAACCATTGGGTGAAACGTTCATGGACGAATCATTAAAGTGCCTGTAGCAAGTCCACAAAACAAGCTATGTTTTAAATTCAAATGCGATCACGGAACACTCACCCTTCCCCTTGCAGGGTTTCCCCCAGAAAATGAGTTAAGCCTGATGGATTCGGCCGTCATGGGGGCGGGGGTTTCGCACGCTCCGTCCCGCAGCGCTCCTCCGTGAGAGTGGGGGTGTTGCACATGTTCCGCTGCTGTTTCTCACCAGTATCAGCTGATGGAGGGCTCTAGTTTTGTTGCGCCATTTGTGTCAGCAGACACAGTAGGGTCGGGGAGGGGCATGATGCTTAGCCTGGGGGGTTACGCACGTTCCTCCACAATCGTCTGAGGATAAATTCTACCTGTGCGTACCCAGGTGCTCGTGTCCGTTCTCAGTCATTTACATACAGAAATGCCCTCAATTAACCCTTGGTCATGGCACGTCCTCAGCACGTGAGCGGATTCCCTGTTTTTTTCCCGGAAAAATGAGAAAAACTTTATTGACTGGGAGATCGAGACACTGGCTGCCAAAGCGCAAAATAACCAAACAAGTTGCAGAGGTTATAAACACGGTCGGGACAGAGGAGAGGTTACCGTTAGAAATAAATAAAAGAATGAATCTTATCATTCGTGGAGTAACCGGTTGTGAAGGAGTTGTTCTGTTTGGATTTAGTTTTATTTGGAAATGTTGTCTAGAGGGCAGCCTCTTCTGAGCTGTCAATCAGTTTGGTTACCTTGGCAACGGGGTGTGTATGATCGGGGAGCGGAGGAGGTTCTGGGGGGTTCTTGTGGTTGAAATAAAATATGAACTGGTATCAGATTTGTGACTCTTGCCTGTTGCATTACAATGGGTCCCCAATCACAGCATAGCAGAAGGCTTTCCTTTGAGATCAGTGCTTCTTGGAGGATGCGTTCCCTCCAGAGAGCATGCTCTGTTAAATCCTCCAATAACACAGATTAGCCATGACATGTCAGATTACCATCGGCCACGTGTCTTTTGTTGGTTTTAGCACCAGTTGTGCAACAAAGCAGTTTTTTCCACCGACATAATAATTTCATGAGTAAAATCATTTGTGGATGAGAAACGTGTGGACGACTGAGACCTTCAGTACTGCGGTTCACCCGTTCTACCACTAGATGCTGTTTCTACGCATGGTCAGAGCTGTTCTATTACTTAGGAACATTTTCACACACAAGTACAAATTGGTAAATACCACACAATGCATAAAAACATTCCTACGCACAAAATACGCACAGATCTGTTTGTAAGTAGGGTTGATAAATGAGGGCCCATGTTTGAACTGGTCTATATGTAGCCTGCATTTGTGAAAATAAATATGAACATAGTATTAGTTTTTTCAGAGCTAATTCTTTCTCTGACAAAACTGAGCCTTTAAAACGTGATCACTGGCCAATCACGAATCTTACCACAACTTTTCAATGCCTGCTTTCTGCGTTATTAAAGAAATTAACGGGAGTCAGCCAATTTTTGGAGCTGCAATCTCATTAGATTTACAAGGAAGGGATGAAGCGCAACCAAAAAAAAATTCATTGGAAGCATGTGATAGTTAGGACAGGAGCCTGGGCAAGGGCAGAATAAATCAGAGGTCTGTTTGACAGCTTTATAGCGCTGTGGAGGGAGAAGTGGTTGACTTTAATGAGTGGAGATAGAAATGTTGAGTTACTTTTATTTTTTTCCTCTTCCACCCCCACCCCCTCTTTCCTCATCAGCTTAGACACACAGCCGCCAGCCCCACCCCTGAACCACATTGCATAGCAGATACATAGAGTTAATTTGCCCCGTTCTGTGCAATAATTCATGCATTCAGTGTCTTGCAGACACAGCACGGGGTGGAATTGTTAATTTTCTGCGCTGAGATTGCAGCCTCGCCCCCTCCGAATGCTTATGGCTGTAGATCTGGCTGTCACCTACCTCTCCTAACCAGTGCCAAATCTAAACCCATTATTTCACCTTACCATTAAGCTGGACTCTCATCTCCTGACCCTGGACCCTGCAGTCACATCTTGCCCTCACCCCATCCCCAAGTTCACAAAGGTCATCCCCACCAGGGGTCAGCCTCCCTCCTTCCTCTTTCTCCCCCCTGCTTTTATAATTGAGAGGAAAAATCCTGGCAAGAAATCAAACAGTGTGAAGTGGCTTTTGCTGAGTGGTGGGGCCCCGCTCTCCGGGCTCTTGTTTAATCTGGGGAGATCTGTGTGTGTGGCGAGTGTGTGCTGATATTGTTGCGTGCTTATGAGAGCAGATGGACAGGGCCACACCTTGACCTCAGAGGAGAACATTTACACCAAAGTGACTGAAATGCATAGCTTTAATAAAAAAAAGGTATTTACATTGGAGTTTGTATTTAATTACTGAATTATTTCAACCCTTAAATTTGTCGGACTCAAGATTGCAGTGTGTCAAAATATGTTTGAGCTGGTGGATCTATTTGGTGTGTTAGTTTTAGACAATTGAGACAATGAGCATGGACTTACCAACCATCTTGATTCATTAGAACAAATGTAAGAAGCTGGCTGTGGCAACAGTTGTTTGGCTCTGAAATTCAGTCATCTGCAGTTTAAAACACAGCCCAAGCAGAAACGTCTAATTAACCTCAATCTGGAACAAAAAAATACCGTCTTTACATGTTTGTAACTTAACTATTCGGAGACATGGCAACACTTTGGAAGCTCTGCTTTATGTCCAGCAGGTTTGAGCCATGCCAGTTTTAGGCTCCTGCTCTGTTTCACAAGCCTTGGCTCAGACCACCAAGCCAAAGATAAACAGAAAAAGCATTTTCCCTCAGGCTTCTAGTGTAACATAGTATAAAGTTGAAGCCGTCACCTCAACTCTTACATGGAAACTTTCAGGCAGGAGTTAGCGGGTAGCAAAAAAAAAAAAAAAAAAAGAATGGGAAAAAACTACTTCAGTGCGGTCTAGAGGAGTTGCAGAACACGTTTTTTTTTCATGTATTTTATTTCAGTTGGCGGGCTAGAGGTGGGGTTAACTTTTGTTTTAGCTGTGCGAGGAGAAAAAAAAGGAGGTCACATTTGTTGGCAGTGCTGCAGGAGTGCACTGATAGGGAGTGAGAGGGCTTTGTGTCAGGAGACATTTTGTGGCAGGCAGGGGAGAAACATAGCGCAGCGACAAGGGCTTTTCTCATCTTTAAAAGGCGTGACGACCCCCCGTGACCCAGCGAGTTGAAATGGAGGCCACCGCAAATTTTTGTTCCTAATTGAGAAGCTAAAAATCTCTGAGAGCAGCTGTTTTGTTGTTAGAGATGAGACAAACAAATGACAGGGAAAAAACTGAGTTGTTTTATCAGATTTGTCTGAATTTGTGAGCGCAACGATGGTATCATGAGTGACAATTGCTGCTTCTCAGGCAGCACAGCTGACCTAAACCCTCAGGCAGTCAGTGGGTCTATACAATCCCACGATTCATCCTTTTTCATGGCATTTCCTCCCCCTTGTGTAGGGTTACGTACTGTTGGGCCCAGATCTCAATGAGCTCTTATACGCATCCTTTTATGTTATCACTGACTTGATGGTTTTAAATAGCCTATCTAATTAACCTCCGATGTTATACAACACACTGTAGTAGTTCTAAATGAAGCTTATAACATTAGGATGATGATGTGCATGAGGCGCTAGCGTCTTTGTTTTGGTTATTGATTAAATGAAACATGGAAGGGATGGAAGGACAAATATTCTGAAGTTTCTTTTTCTGGGCTTTAAAAAATAGAAATAGTGAAATTACTAGTTTCATCACTCCTTTTCTCTTCACTTTGTTGGATTTTCAGCTTCTCAAATGGGACAATTTATTTAGCCTCTGTTAACCAGTGTGTGTGTGTGTAGCCATTTTTACAAGAGACACCGTGCCGGCAAATCAGCGTAATATGACCACAACACTGTGCCTTATGAACGCACCATACCGGCATGGTGATGCACGAATTTTGCGGCATTCGTTCCACCTTGCTTTGCTGTAATAACATGGTAGTTGTCTGTCTAATAAGTGGCGATTACGCCTTGGCGCAACAGAGGAAGGTGTCATGATAACGTGGGGAGTTACTGCCAAGCTCTAGTCAGCAACTATATTGAAAATGAAAGTAAACACGGGCTCTTTGAACAAAATCAGCTGAGACGGCAAACTGGAGCGATGCAGCTCTCCATGAGCTTCTCTTTATTGGAGCTGGAGGTCAGATCACCAGAGACTGCATGGGGACTGGGGGGGACAGACACCTTTGGGAGTGACTTGTTAAAAAAACGTAACAATTGCGGCTTCAAACGTAATAAAAAGCAAGTTATGTTCAAGTTAAGAAATCTGCGGCAGCGCAGGGACCGCCCCCATACCCCCTTTTTGCCGCAGTTGGGTAATCTATTATAACAAGGGTTGCGCCACACTACCGCCACGGTCTGACCACTTATAAACGACCTAAGGCTCACTGATGCCGCTACGGCATTGCGGAAAATTGCCGGCATTGTTTTGTGTGTGTGTGTGTGTGTGTGTGTGTGTGAGAAAACTGCCGGCTTTTGTGCAAACACGATTAATGAGTTTCAAACTATTGTATAAAAGTAGTCAGTATAACTTGTGGAAAAAATGTTTTTGTACTTTCTTTCTGACTGTTGTCTTGACACAGAGGAATTTTATTGCTGTGCACAATGATTGTATGCTCATTAGCTGCTGTAATATGTTCAGCATTTTCTCCTGATTAGAAGAGATCAGAATCAGATGAGGTTTCTCCACATGACTGAAATTTGTGATGCATGATTGTGTAAAAATCTGCTTGCAAATTTAAGGCATAACTTTTTATGAACACCAAACAAAAAAGACATCTACTGATTTAGGTCAAAAATGTTGCCATTGAAGGACTATCAAGAGATTTTCTATTCTATTCTATTCTATTCTATTCTATTCTATTCTATTCTATTCTACAGCATTATGTGACAAACTTGTCTATTTGCACAGTTTGACTTCATTAGCATAAATATGTTAGTCTAGAAAAACTGTAGCAAAATGGCATGCATTTGTGATAGTGCCTTTTAGGGTTCTTTAAGCCCCAAGGCACTTCACAACACAATCACTCAGTCACCCCTTCGCACACAGACACATTCACAAGATGGTGATGATGAGCTACAATGTAGCCACAGATTCCCTGGGGTGCACTGAAGTGAAGTGAGGCTACCGTACACAGGCACCACTGGTCCCTCCGACCGCCACCAACAGGCAAGGAGGGTCTTGCCCAAAAGACACAACAACTGCGACAGACTGAGTGGGGCATGATATGGCAAACATCCAGTTACGAGACGTGCACAGCCTAATCACGTTCCATTGTAACCCCAGCAGTTCTACCATTAATTCTGCTAAGTTTAGGTCTGGCCAATCACAGCTGTCTATGTTTGTAGAGAGACGTTGGGCAGGCTTAGCACCATTACAACAGAGCTGCAGTAAAACTACAAAGATGGTGGTGGCTTAGGAACTGTGTTTGTTTGAAACAGCTTTAGCATCACCGTTGGATGATTTAGACTATAAGGCTTCTTTGGGACATGAGCTGGTGTAGGTACTTCTTCGATGGTGTATGTTGGACTGCCTCATTGACTGATTTCTGTCACCATGAAGTCGTCCCGTAGTTTGCTGCTCTGATTGGTCCAGTTGCATGCTGGGAGTTTGAAAGACAACTTTTGATTCTGCCATATGACTGAGCTCTGTTTGTGGGGTAGCCAGGCTATATACTGAATGTGAGTTCCTTAGTGTTTTGTAATAGCAGCGTTACAAATGTTCTATAACAAACAAAATTATTTTTTAAGTCTGATGCTGGTGTCATTAATTAGCTTCTCTCTGAATCTGAGAGAAAAGACCACAGCAGAGAGATCGTATTTGTTTCAGAACATTGGCTCTGCAGCTGAATGTTTGATGACCGCCAACAACATTTACTGCAGCTTAAAATAAAAATAGCTCTGTCGAGATGTTAAATACGTATGACCAGCTTTCCCTCACAGAGTTGTGCTCCATCTTTGGGAAGATGGGATGCTTCACACTCTAATCAATTCAGTTAGGGCAGCATTATCGGGGGGGATGCCACCGGAGCTGCAGCGTACAATAACTCAATGCGGGCATTTGAGAAGAGTGTGAGTTTGATCCTGCGCCAGGGTGATGAATAGCTGTTTTTACTCTTTTGTTGCCTATCAGCACTTTTATTCCGCAGTTAATCCACCAAGCCATGCGTGCCTCCCCTGCTGTAATTTTTCACCTTGCAGTGCAAGATTGTGTGTGTGTGTGTGTGTGTGTGTGTGTTTACACATCTTGCAGTTGATTGTTGAGCTCCTGCTATCTGCCCCTTCCTGCTGGCATTGGAGCCAGATTTAGAGCTTGTGTGTGTGTGTGTGTGTGTGTGTGTGTGTGTGTGTGTGTGTGTGTGTGTGTGTGTGTGTGTGTGTGTGTGTGTGTGTGTGTGCGTGCGTGCATTGATAGAATTGACATCCTGTGAAAAGTTAGTGAGGAGTGGGAGCCATATATAACGTATCAGCAGGCCCTGGTGAGGGGAAGGCTTGTTATTGTGGTGTGTCAGGTGTTAAAAGGATTGTCATGTTGTTGCAGACAATGCAGCTTAGCCTCTTGATTTACTACACCAGAGGAGGTGAGGGTCTCCTCTCACCCTGCCACCAGCTCAAAGCTGTTCAAGTCGCAGTTCAAAAGTAAATGTTGTTCTTTTTAGTCATGTTTTCATTACTAGAATACCTAAATATTTTTATTTATTTTATATTTTAAAATCTTAACATTATTACATTTTCAAATTATCAGCAAGTTGCATTCTTATAAAAGTTTAAACACCGTGGTAATACATGCAAAAGGTTATTTATTTTTTATTTTTTTCCATTTGTGTGAGTGATTTGGTTAATTAAAACGTGGGCTGCTTGGCGTATTGGTTAATTAAAAACAAAGCAATTGCTCATCATATTCCAGAAAAAATGGAAGTAAACTATGGATTATTAAAGGAAAAGATAATAAAGCTGACCAAGCAATTCACCTACCACCAGGTTTCCTTTATAACACCAGTCGGTAGATTAAACAGGCCATCCCGCTCACTCCCTTTATCACACATATAAAAGCTCATCCCAGTTTACAAAATGTGCAGATGAAGTGGTTTGAGTCTATTTGATTAGATTTCAAAGGTGATTCAACAGTGCTTAACGTTGTAATGCATTCATGGATGTATCCCTTTGATGTCAGGCTAAATTAGAGTTCCAATCAAGACTTTTTTAGATTGATCACCCTGGGTTCACTGAGTACAAAGCACCACTTGATCTCTTGATTTTATATGTATAGGTGTTAGTAGCACGTGGCTAATTAGCATATCAGTACAGACGAGCACTGCAAAAGGGCTTTCCAAGCAAACAGAGTTACAGTTATTGGTCATAGTTAGTATAAATGGCTATTTTTGATTATTAAAAATAGTTAATAACAAACATTGTTAAAAAAAACGACTTTTAGTGACAAAAATCCAAAATTCCAAAAATATAACTTTAGAAATAAAACCCAACGGCATAGATACAACCAGTAGCAATAAAACAATTAAAATAGAACACAATGGTTGGTGAGCCACTTTTCTAAACCTGCAATAGTTGTGGTCATGAGTCTCAGTGATTTTTATCCTTCAAGTCAAAAGCTGAATTGTTAGGGAACCACTGATGTCTTCTGTGTAATCTTAAATCATAAAATAGACAATTGGAATCTAAATGTCTTCAGACAGCAACATCTCAGTGAATCAATCACATTTGATCACATTCTTAATATCTAAACGTTTTGTGATCATCCAAAGGATTTATCTGGTGTTTCACTGAATAGGTTAAACTTCATCCTCCATTCGCTCTGTCGAGGTTGAGCTCTAAGCTTTGACATCCCCTCTTTAACTTCTCTTGACTCCAGGTCTTTTTCTTGGCTTTAAATTAGCTTTCAAAAGGTCAACCGACTACTTTTGTTTGTAGCCAACTCTGCAGTGGACACTGCCACTTATAGCTCAGCAGATGTCAGAAAATGCAAGAACTACAGTAATAGCAGACATTTAGTTGCAGGGAAATTTGCAGTTTGTCTACTTTTCTAAACCGAAAAATGGACCACCACAATTACTTTGATAATCAGCATGTCACCAATGTTTTTGATGATTAGTCGATTAATCAAATTATATGTAAATTGTAGCTTATTGCATAAACAGGCAGCTGCTTTTGTACAACTAGTCAGGATGTTTGCTTGCTGATGTTTATGTTTATGTTTATCTATTTAGCAGACGCTTTTGTCCAAAGCAACTAACAAGTGATAATCGGCATGTTGCCCATGAGGCTAACAACAACAATAACAACAACAACTTGACATCAATCATGGAGAGGAGGGAACAAGGAGTGGACAGTAGAGAGGGGGGACGGGTGCGGAGAGGGTGCTAGTTAAGAAGATGCTCTCTGAAGAGCAGGGTCTTCAGGAGTTTCTTGAAAATTGAAAAGGAAGCCTCTGTTCTGGTAGTGCTTGGTAGATCATTCCACATTTGTGGAACGATGCATGAGAAGAGTCTGGATTGTCCTGAGCCTGGTGTAGGCACTGCTATCCAACGATCCTGTGATGACCGGAGCAGCCGGGCCGAGACGTAAGCCTTTGCAAGAGGATTCAGATAGATGGGAGCAGTACCATCTTGGACTTTGTATGCTAGTGTTAGCAATTTGAATTTGATGCGTGCTGCTAGCGGTAGCCAGTGGAGCTCAATTAACAGAGGAGTGACGTGTGCTCTTTTAGGTTGATTGAAGACCAGATGCGCCACTGCGTTCTAGACCATTTGAAGAGGTCTCATAGTACAGGCTGGAAGACCAGTTAGAAGGGCATTGTAGTAATCGAGGCGGGAGATGATAGTAGATTGCACCAGGAGCTGGGTGGCATGTTGTGTTAGGTACGGTCTGATCTTTCGTATGTTATAAAGCGCAAAGCGGCATGAATGAGCAACAGAGGCAACATGATCTTTAAAGGTCAGGTGTTCATCAATCACAACACCCAGATTTTGAACTGCCTTTGAAGGAGCCAGAGATAGGAAGACATTTTGGATAGAGATGTTGTGCTGTATGGATGGTTTTGCTGGGATTACAAGTAGTTCAGTTTTAGAGAAGTTGAGTTGGAGATGGTTGGATTTCATCCATTTTGATATGTCAGAGAGACAGTTTGATATTCGTGCAGAGACAGTGTGGTCATCCGGTGGAAATGACAGACAGTGCTGGGTGTCGTCTGCATAGCAGTGGTAGGAGAAGCCATGTGATCGAATGATCTCACCCAGTGAGGTGGTGTATATGGCAAAGAGAAGAGATCCTAGTACAGAACCCTCTGGGACTCCTGTGGCAAGATGGTGCATGGTAGACGATTGTCCAAGCCAAGATACACTGAATGATCGTCCTGTGAGGTACGATTCAAACCAGGCGTGTGCTTTCTCTGTGATGCCCATGCTAGAGAGTGTGAACAAAAGGAAGCCATGGTTGACGGTGTCAAATGCAGCCGATAAGTCGAGCAGTATAAGTGCTGAGGATTTGGCAGTCGCTCTAGCTTCTTTTAAGGATTCCGTCACTGCTAACAGAGCAGTTTCAGTGGAGTGGCCCTTTTTGAACCCAGATTGGTAAGGGTCAAGCAGACAGTTTTGTGAGAGGTTTTCTGTGATCTGCTTGAAAGCCACCCTTTCAATGAATTTGGACAGAAAAGGGAGGAGAGAGATAGGTCAGTAGTTCTCCACATGATTTGGAGGAAGAGATGTTTTTTTTAGCAGCAGTTTAACCTGAGCATGCTTGAGAGAGGTGGGAAATGTACCGGATGTCAGTGAAGCGTTGATCGCATGTGTGACTGCTGCGGCTACTGTAGGAGCAATAGCTTGGAGCAGCTTAGTCGGAATGGGGTCAAGTGGGCATGTAGTAGGGCGGCTGCACGTGAGAAGCTTGGACTCACAGTTCTCAGTGAGAGGGAAAAAAGAGGAAAATGAAGCAGTAGGGCTTGAGATGGTTGGGCTAGAAGGAATTTATGGTAGCGAATGTTCAGGAGTGGCCAGGTGAGTTAACTGTTTGCTTGTAGCTGCCACTTTGTCAGTGAAGAATGAGGCAAAGGTGTCAGCTGATTAGGGCTGCAACTAACGATTATTTTCATAATCGATTAATCTGTCGATTATTTTTTCGATTAATCGATTAATCGGTTTGTTATTGTTTAGCTATTTAACCTATACAAGTGATGAATACATTTCAGTTAAGAAAAAGAAAAAACATAAGAGAATTGTGCAGTTGACTGCAATCTATTTTATTGCACATGACCACAGTCAGCAGTGTAAAATGAGCTAAACAGTGCAAAATATCAGTCCAGAATAATTTTTTGGCATCAAAATATAAGAGGTAAATTCCATAACAAATAATGTAGAATCTGGAATAGAGTTTGTAAGTGGTATGCATTGCTGGGGGTGAGTGTCTTGTTCCCCATGTAGTTGTCCATCGTTGCTTGTTTTTTTCTGCATAAGAAACACAAATAAACTGAATTAAGTACACATATAAAATAAAGCAGCACACACACTACAACACTAAATTAATATTACATTATTTGAATTAATTAACAATATACAGTGATCATTTATTTTGACAAAAATGTGTTGTGAGGCGTTTTACAGCGTTAGATAGTAAAACAGCCTTTTAATAGTTAAAAAAAGGACTTTCTGAATTTCTCCTGTATTTAAAAATTGAAAGCGTACAACTATGCCGCGTTATATTCACCTGGACACAGCTCGTCTGTATATTTTTCTCCGCGGAGTTGTCCTTTTTTGAATGAGGAACACAGTTATGGGTTTGTGCCGTTTTTCTCTTAACGAGAACATTCTTATAAACAGACGTGCTAAATTTGGCAAGCGCATGATTCACAACACGGAGGAGATTCACGATTGCATCTAGTCAATCAGAAGTAGAACACCGTAAACTGACGCGGCAAAAAAAAAACATGTTTAACATCCACTATAACGAACTCAGCTAACACTAAGTCCCAAATGTGATCTGCGTTAGCTTGTTTATTTTCTGTTACTTACCGGACATTGCTCTGCTGCATCAGCCCCCACGTTTTCGTCTCAAATGTTCACTTAGGGACGTCGTGCTTCCGTCGTGCCATGGTTTTTGCATATTTTGTAGGTCACCGGTCTTTTCAAGGCATCTAGTGAAGTGCTCCCATACTCGTGAGGTTTTTGTCCGGGGTTTCTCTTGTTTTGTCGCTTCTATTTTTCTTCCGTATTTGTTGTTGATCCGCCATCTCTCACAGCAAGATGCGCGTCAGTAACGTGATACGTCATGAAAACCGAGGGCACTTATTGGCTAATTTCTTCTTCTACGGCCCCACTGGTAGATCAGTGGCTCATTACTGCCACACACTGGCGGCAAATTTAACAGATTGTAACCGATGTCAGATTGTGGTAAAAAATAGACTTTATGCGGTAAAATATGATTATTAAACAACTAATCGATGACTAAAAAAGTTGTTAACTATTTTAATAATCGATTATAATCGATTAAATCGATTAGTTGTTTCAGCTCTACAGCTGATAGATTGTTGGTAGGAGGTGGAGATGGAGGGTTGAGCAGAGTTTTGAATGTTGAAAATAGTTTCTGAGAGTCAGTAGAGCTGAAAATTTTGTCAGTGTAGAAAGCTTTCTTTGCATCATTGATGCTGGCAGAGAATGAGGACAGTAATTCATGAAATTTCAATTGATCACCAGCATCTTTTGTTTTGCGCCATTTCCGTTCCGCAGCTCTAAGATTGGTGCGTAGAGACCGGAGGGTATCATTTAGCCAAGGGTGCGACTGAGAGGATCTAGCAGGTCTAGTGGCTAAAGGGCACAAGTTGTTAAGACAAGAGCAGTGTGGAGCAGAGTGACAGTGGCATCATTCACTTCATAAGCAGAGAATGGGCTGGGAGATGGAAGAGTGGAGGTAACAAGAAAGGAGAAGTGGTTCAGTGGCAGATTGCTGAGGTTGCAGCGGAATGAGACCATTGGGGAGGAAGCAGTGAACCTCCCTTGTAGAGTCATGCTGAAATGGATGAAGTAATGATCGGAAAGATGCAGCGATGTGACAGAGATTGTGTCTATGGCACAGTTTCTGGTGCAAAAGAGGTCAAGTGCTTTTCCAGCTTTGTGGATTGGAGGACTTTGTACTAGTTTTAGATCAAATGATGACATTACTGACCGGAAGCCTGATGAGCTGGCATTGTCCAGGTGAATATTCATGTCTCCAAGGACCATTGTGGGACAGTCGTGCTCAGGAATGGTGGAAGCAGGTTGTCGAGTTCATCAAGAAAGTCTCCGCGTTGACCTGGTTGGCGATATATGACAACCAAAAAAGAATTTTTTCGGTACAGTTACCTGGATGGCATGGTATTCAAAGGAGTTGTATTTAGTGATGGGTAGCAACTGACTGTGTATCCATTTGTTGGAAATTAACATGCCCGTTCCACCACCTCGGCCAGATGCACGAGAAGTGTGTGAGAAAGTGTGGTTAATTGAGAGAGCAGATGGGGTAGCATTGTCACATGGTTTGATCCAGGTCTCAGTGAGAGCCAGTGCATCAAGTGACAGGTGGTTTGCATACGTGGTAATGAAGTTTGCTTTGTTTACAGCTGATTGCCAGTTCCACAGTCCCATAGACAGGTGAGTGTCTTCAGGGGGAGTTGGTTTTAGCGAGCGGAGGTTTTGAAGGTTGCGAAAGCAGTTTGCTGTGTGTGACCTTCCTCTGAAGCCAGTGATCACAGGTAGGGTTGTCACGGTATGAAAATTTAACCTCACGGTTATTGTGACCAAAATTATCACGGTTTTCGGTATTATCGCGGTATTTTTTAAACGGTGTTGCATATGTTCAGAAAGCATTGATAGTCCTGTTCTACACAAACTGAAATAGTTCTGAAAAGGTTTAACAATGTTTATTAAACCTAAAATAACACAAAGCCTTAGCAAAAGTGCAACTTTTCACAAGTAAAGAACAAATAGCTTATTTTTCTGGAACATGTTGCAGTAGTCAGTGCAGGTTTAAATTATACAAATTCAAATATTCGAAACATAAACAATATGTAAACAAATCAAATAAACACCACTTGTTTTCTCATATACTTGTTTTCTTCATTATCAAAATGAAAATCTAAAACTCCAGTCCACACTTGACTTGAGCACTGTACAAGTCAACCTTAAAAAATATGTATTTAAAATAAACAGCCACTTTAAACAAATTACTAAAATAACTACTACACTATGTAATCAAATCCAAATGTTCAAGTATAAATGGCATTGAATAAGTAAACAAATCAATGACAAGGAACTAATTGTATATTTCTCTTCATCATCAACAAATAAGATGCTTCATCCAGCTACAGGGTGTCCGTGACACGGTTTAAATGCTGGCAGAGGACGCTGCGGCTGCAGTATATAGTGACTCGTTGCATTCTCCCTCAACCAAAAGTCCTCACATCATGCATTTAAGCTAAAATGCTAATGTTAACTTACCTTGCACTGGCTGTAGAGACGTGGGTGATGGTCACGCAGATGTGCCATGAGATTCGAAGTGTTGCTGCCTTCTGCAGACACTTGTTTCCTGCACGTTCTGCAAACGGGATAGCAGTCGTCTATTAACTGTCCCTCAGCATTTTTCAGAAATCCAAACTATGCCCATACTTCCGATTTAGTCTTCTTTGACGGCTGATGGATGTCCTGGGCGCTGCCTTCTCCTCCTTCGGCCGTTATTTCAGCTTCAAAGTTTTGGTGCCGTTGCAAACTAAAAAGTGCGTTTGCGCGCCGCGGGAACTTCAGCTGAAGCGACGGTGGCTGGTAAGGGTCATCGCGCCGAAACCGCGGCCACGGTAAACCCACCGAGATAATATAGTTTTTTAAAAACTGGACGGTTATTTTTATTGTCAACTTTTTTACCGGGGTTTACCGCTATACCGGTTACCGTGACAACCCTAATCACAGGTATATATATATATATATATATATATATATATATATATGTATGTATGTATGTATATATATATATATATATGTATGTATATACATATATATATGTATATATATATATATATATATATGTATATATATGTATGTATATATGTATATATATATATATATGTATATATGTATATATATATGTATATATATGTATATATGTATATATATGTATATATGTATATATATGTGTATATGTATATATATATATATATATATATATATATATATATATATATATATATATATATATATATATGTGTGTGTGTGTGTGTGTGTGTGTGTGTGTGTGTGCATGTTGTTGGCCTGGTAGTAGGGCTGAGTGATAAATCTAAAATTTATCGTTATCAAAATTTCTGACTTCTTTTTCCCATGTCAATAAATTTGATAGTAAAAAAAAAATGAAAATGTGTGTAGGATGGCAATGTTCATGTCCCTATAAGAAGCTGTACCACCTTGAGTCACGTAAAAATGTGACTCAATGTAATACATGTGACAGCCCCATCTAGTTGACAACTTGTGTTTCTGCGCATATCTGTAGTTATCATCCATTTATCGTTATTAAGGTGAAATCCTCAGTATATCGTGATATTGATTTTAGGCCATATCGCCCAGCCCTACTTGTTAGCAAATTCATCCATCAAAGAGGAACTTTTTTTTAGCCATTGTTGTGCAACATTATAAACTTAAAGGGATATTCCACCCCTCAGGGATGTTTTGTCAATTTCCATATTCCCCAAAGTTAGATAATTGAGATAAAAGCATTTTGTAACCAGTGCAGTAAGAAGTAACATGAATGATTTCCAGGAGCTGATTTAGCCATGGGACTACATTACGACAAAGCACCGCTGTAACCCGCCGCTGCATGGCGCATGTATATAACACAGTAGTTGAAAAAGGCAGCAGCAACTGATAAATGGCAGTCCCATCCATATTTTGTGAAGAACCAAAATGAAGTGCGTCATTACTATCTGTAAGTGGTCTTTTATTTAATCTAATTTGTTGAGTGTTGCTGGGCTATTATAAATTACTATAAACATGAAGTGTGGCTAATGCGTGTGTTTGTCTACGGAAGCCGGACGCTTTTTCGACAGCTGTGTTGTATCCATGTGCCATACGGTGGCCTACAGTGGTCCTTTGCCATAATGAAGTCCCAAGTCTAAATCGGCATGATTATTGAGGAAGTATTATTATTGAGTCATTTTAATCCCTTTTGCACACAAAATGCTAGTTCCTGCTATTCAATTCTATTGTTTATGCAAAGCGAAAGCAGACAGACTGCTGCCAGAACAGAATAATTACTGTGCTGGGTACAAAATGCTTTTTTCTCACTTATCTTACTCTGGGGAATGCGGAAATAGAGAAAGTTTCATTTAGGGGTGTAATATCCTTTAAGGCTGATTTATACTTCTCCATCAGCCTGAGTGTGAAGATGTTTTCCCTTCATATTTCTCCGTCACCTGGGGCATGTTGCAAAGTAATTCCCCGCCAGGACAGCAGAGGACATAGCTCTTTTAAGGGGTATCTTGTCACCATTATAATCATTATTTAGTTCACAATGGTATATTTACTAGGGATGTGTATTGGAGAAATTCTGGCGATATGATACATATCACTATACAGGGGAGACGATACAATATATCACAATATATTGTGATACATTCAGTCAGACGATATTAGCAATTTCATAGACTGATTTTATTGTAGGAATATTCCATAAACAGTCCAAACTGATACGTAACATGTTTAACACGAGGTATCTGAACCATAATAGAGGGATTTACATTTCAGTGGTGGAAGCAAAACCCATTGCACACTGCTGCCAACTAGCGGTCGGCGTTTGAATTTCACCAAAAGAAAAGAAATTACACATGTTTGCATGTAAATTCTTCCAAAAATTAGATACATGGTTTTGAATATCGATATAATATTGCTGGAAAAAATATCACAATATATTGCCATATCGATATTTTCTTACATCCCTAGTATTTACTATTTTCTTCATGTTGTGTTTATGTATTTCAGAGAATTTTAAACTTGGACAATTTGTCCCACTGTCTCCTCCAGCTCTTAATGCAGTCACCACCTCTAAACCCTGTGTTTCTTGTCATTTCTGTTCATAAATAAAATGCTTGCTGCTTATCTTTGAACTCCTCCAGTCACGAGTGAATAAACGTTTATAGTTTTAGACTTTTTCCACCAGGAGTTCTTCAATCTGCTCCATTTGCTCCTAGATATCTTCGACTAATGTTTTTGAAGGGGCAACGGTATGGGCAATGGTAGGTGCTGTTCTCAAAGTCAAAGGAAGACAGCGGACCAGTCACAGGCTTGCAGTCTCTGTTACATTTGACTGATAGATAAAAAGTTGGGCATATCTCCGTCAGCCTCTGCGAGCCTGTTGGAGAACTCTTGCACTGCTACATAATGGCATTATGTGTCGCTGCACCCACGCAGATGGCGAAGTATAAATCACACTTTAAACATTAGTGTTTGTGACGTTACAGCAAACACTTGACGTGTTCTAGGAGTAATGAAATCATCATCAGTACTGTTAAGGTTACAACTATCAAAACAAGTTGCTCGCTGTTGATGATAAGTCATCTTACAGGATCGACTCCCTCAACATGTTTGCTTTTGAGAGGCTCGTGTATTACAATTGTTGTCGACAATTTAGGTTATCGACATAATCATGACTAATCCCCAGTCTTGGCGTCATTGAAGATCTCAAGAGTGTTTAAATAAGAGAAGTGCAGTATGACGGGATCTACTGCAACAGGCTGCCACAAGCATAGTGCTGATAGCTATAAAGATAAATTGTTTCTTCAAGATGCATGGCTTCCATTATTTGCCCCACTAACAACATGTTTACATGGCTGCATTGGATCCTTTGCAGTAGACAGGTAACAAATCTATAGGGTGAACAGATGGTTAATGAGGCGTAAGTGGAATGACCTGATGTGCTGCATAGCTTTATGAACCAACTGTACCTCCACACCTCTTTCTGCTCCTCCTGCCTTTTCAGTCCAGCTCTGATTAGGGACTTGGGGGTCCTTGTGGCAATATTTTATTACAAGCCTGAGCACTTTGAAGGCCTCCTCAGCATCACACTTGCCACATGTCTTCTTGCTGTTGGGGCTAGCTGTCCTCCAGAGAGCTGTTCTACATACGGCGGACAAGGAGTACAGCTTTGTGCAAAAGCCTGCTGAGACCCTACACCATTTATCTCTCAGCTGCAAGGTTGGGGCAGTACTAATTGACTGAGCTGTGTGTGGCTATGTGTGTGCACAAATGTGTATGTTTCAGTGCTGGTCTCCTGAAGGATGGCACATTAGTCAGTCTGAGTTTGGTAGGCTGTGGTAAAGAGAGGGACGGAGGGAGGCCAAGCTAGTGCTGTGAGCCCATCAGAGGGGGCTTGGATGAAAAGCTGTCCTGTAAAGTCAGTGACAGGCTCAATCTGTGCAAAATACAGCCAGGAAAACCGTTCTGGAAGCAGACATGCCACACAGCTGATGCTGCTTTAATGGGAATTTAGGCCCAGTTTTCACTTGAAGAGATATTTTGCTAAACTTTCACCCACAAGTTGGGGTGCAACAGATCGTCATTGATCTGTGATCTGCACAGATCTCTCTCTGCAGTGGCGCATGGTCCACGACTTGGTCACATGAAGGGCCAAGGCACCACCTGTTCAATCCTGCGTGTTTCGCACCAATCGATGACAACTCAAACGCTGCAGTTGCGATGTGTTGAAGTTTTAGCTATCTCCCTACCGGGCCAAACTGTAAAAAGAGATATAACAGTTAGGAGGACCGGGCCTTCAGATCTCCCGGTCAATTTCCCCCTCGCTGCATTTACCCTGAGGTTCCAGTAAACACACCTATTTCAGCTACCTCATACGTAACCATTAGCAAGCACTAAACACCACAACAACTGAAGTTGATATATTTTTTTTCAACATCTTTGACATGAGTATTTGTGACTAGTAACAATGTTTGTGGTTACAATTATCATTTAAACTTGTGTTTACTAATAAAATGGTGTTTGGTGACAGAACTACTCTACAGCTACAGGAAGCGTCCCAGATGCCTGGAGACAGCTCAAAACAAACTAGTCCTGAATTAAAACAGCGATCGTAATAAAACAGCATTACTAAAAGGAGAAAAACTTTACTTTGAAAATCCGTATGAATGAATTATTTTTATTAAGCAACGAGCAAGTAGCCACATGAGGGTGGATTTCTGCTCTTTGTGGCTGTGTTGTTTTGGTGATTTTAGGTGTTTTGGCCAAAAACTGAAAATGCACTTTTGGGCCATTTTCAGCCGAAACATTTTAATGGCCGAATTTTCAGTGCATCCCTAAAGCATGTAGTAAATGAAAACCACAGTACATTATATGGGGAGGCCAAAAGCAGCAATGTTACAATAAGTACTTGTTTTATTGATCAGTGTGTTCGCCAGTTAAAATCTGCAGGTCTGTTTGAAAACCAAAACAATTTCTCCTCCTGCTGGGCTGTTACTGATCTTATCCTGTTCTCTTATGTCAACAGGTAACTCATAATTATTTCTGTTAGAATTGATTGCCAGAACTCTGAAAAATAAGTCAGACTGAAATTATCCTCAAGTGGTCCTGGCTGTGTGAATCCACATCGTGTGTGCGTTTCAGCGTGATGTTCCTCTCACCACTCCATTCTGGACTTCATCAACACGTTGTTTGACTTGGCCTCGTCCCAATGTAAGCCTGAGTACAGCATGGAGTTGGCCGTCTCACTGTCCGCCGGGAGACAGCTGAGTGATGTGTGATTCTGTAGTCTGTGCGCGTTGGTGGGCACATTCTGCCGTAAAAGAGGGGTTGTGGGAGCGCCTCTTTCTCCTCGGACCCAGAAGCTGTGAATCACAACGGCTTTTTCTGGAAGAGACCCAGAAGGGAGGCAGAATCGGGCGACTTGAGCAGGCTATCTTAGCCTGGCCTCCAGCTGACACCAAGCTGGTGATGAGAGCTTTTCACCCTCACAAAGCAAGACACGCCCTCCTCTGCTCAGCAGGTTGGCGGGCTGTGGGTGTTATTCCTTTATTTGGACGCATTTCCAGCTTTAACCTTTGGCTGCTTCTCATTCTGATAACCTCGCCCTGTTGAACTTGTAGGAACAACAGCTTATTGATTGAATTTAAATAACACAAGGCGGGTTAGCTAACACCTAGCGATGCTTGTAGACGAAGTCTGCGGGTTGAAAGCATTTACGTTTAGTGTGCTATAAATAATTGTGTGGAATTGTCACCTGCCTACGCTGGCACTGATCATGTTTGGTTCAAGAAAATCACAGTCTCCTCTACCCGAGGTGCTGACGACGAAAGCTGATATTAATAATATAGCCCAGTTGTTGCTGCGGGGTGTCCACACCTTCCTGTTTTCTCTCTCTCTCTCTGTGTGTTTTGGCCCAGCACTGACAGATTTACCTCTGGAGGAACTCCAGCTTCTGAAACGGAAAAATGGCCTCCATTGTTCTAATTGGGCTCCAGTGAAAAGAAAACACTTTTTTTTCCCTAAAACAGAAAACAAGTTGATAATAATGGTTTGCAATATGAGTATTATAAACAGTGCTGTCACTGAGACGTGTGTTTATTATTTCTAAAGGAAACAGAGGATGGAGATGTTTTTCCTCTGTGGGTGAAAGTGTTAAGCCTCCAGTAAAAAGTTCAGCTTCCTTTGAGGAGGCTCTCATGTCGGAGTCTCTGAAGAGTTGCACAGAGTTCCGGCGTTTGACAGGAATCGGCGGTAAGAGGGATGGAGATTGCTCCGCGTACCCCTGCTTCACACTGTCAGATAACGTTAACAGTGGTCTCTTCACACAGTTTCCCCATCCAGCTCCAGAGGGAAATTAAGTCATGAAACGGACTCTTTGAGCAGATGTTTATTTTTTGAACCTGCATCAAGACGTTATATCTAAATTTACATTGTCTATAGCATCAGGTGGGAGAGGAAGTAAGATATGTGTGTACTCTAGAGGGCCTCATTGTATTTGACAGCTCATTTAGAGATTTGGTCCAAAGCTTCTATTGTGGCGATATTTTTTGGCAGCTCAACTACTTTCGCTTTATTTTAAAGCTTTCTGCCGATTCACTTCTACCTCTGACTGCCTGTGAGTTTTTTTAAGGATAAATCAAGACACAGTTTCTCGAAAAAGATTTACTCGCCATCTATTCATTTCTCGATATTTTCCATGATGATTGATATAGAAACGTGTAGTTTCAGGGTTTTTGCCCCTCGAGGTTGGATTGACTGTAAAAGATGTTTGTACAGTCGGAGGATTTGTAGTAGCGTAATAAAATTGAAGAACGTCCATGCAAACAGTTTTCCGTCTAATCCTAAATCACTTTAATCTTTGAAGATTTGCAGAGCGAGTCAAACGGTGGTGTTTAGTTAAAGAGACCGCAGCAGCTGTTGGAGATTTTTCATCATAATTACTAAACAAATATTGAAATGAACTTAATGAGAGTGTGCTCTGAGTACATATGTGCTGCAGTCACCAGCCGTGTTTAACGGTGCAGACGTTTAGGAGAAATAAAGGAACAAAATTCCTGCTTCCATGCATGAGCATCCATTAAAAAGGCTTATAAATCTTTGGATTATCTTCTTATTTTTTGTATTGGATTAATTTTTTATCTCTCCAGTCAAACATCGTATTTACTGTCTTATTTATTAGGCAACAAGCCCTTTTCTACACACATTTACTTGCTTTGCACCTTTTGCTCTTTCTTCTAACTTGAAGGCTTGCTAATCAAGGCTAAACAAGTTTTGATTCAGGTGCTTATGTTGCTCATATTCTGACATCTTATTGATTCATTATTTTAAAGATTTTTGGTTTTTTTGCCCTGATGATGAGAAGACCTCCACATGCCAAATGCAGCCAAGTTTTCCTGGATTTATCCAGATGTTTTGTTGATAGAATTCCCAATAACCATAACACCGCAGTATTCACGAAATGAACCGACGAGTGGAAATCTGTAGCTGTTAGATGTTGAAATGTCAGACACAACCCTGTGAAGACTCAGAACAAGGGGTGTCCCTTTCAGCTGCCAGCTTGGGGGCTTCACCAGCAACTCTTCCCATCTTTAGAAAGCCAAGTCCTGCTGGAGCAGACCCCAAGGCTTAGTGTCAGCAGATTAATTATGGATTTACCTAATTAGTTCACAAACTATTCTGTGTTTGAGGGGGAAATGATTATTCCCTCGAATGATGTCTTTTCTCAGTCCTTGCCCGGCTGAACGTCGCACGTCTCTAGGTGTGTGTGTGTGTGTGTGTGTGTGTGTGTGTGTGTGTGTGTGTGTGTGTGTGTGTGTGTGTGTGTGTGTGTGTGTGTGTGTGTGTGTGTGTGTGTGTGTGTGTGTGTGTGTGTGTGTGTGTGTGTGTGTGTGTGTGAAGTGACACACAGCGGGCAGGTAGCATGACCTTTTAAATTATTCAATCACCCAAACCAAACGTCAGTGGCACTCTGAGAGTCCGGCCTCCACTTTGGCTTTTTAGCACCTGTCCAAGCACATTTCTGTTTGTTGTAAAGTAAAGAAAATGGATTCTCTGTTATGTTTTAAGGCTGTTTTCTAGTCACACATGAAAGTGTTCTCTGAAATCAAAGGTTCATCCTATTTAGAACCCCAACATCTACATCACCTTGTCCTAGTGTGTGTCAGCTAAATTAGGATTTATTTGCTAATAAATTAAGGTTGTGCAGGGATGTTGCTGAAATACAAAATAATCACATCTTTTATTAATAGATAATGTTTCAGTTGGTGTTTTTTATTTATTTAAGTATTATTATTATTAGTAGTAGTAGTAGTAATGTTGTCGTTGTTGTTGTGAGGATATGTCTTCTAGAGCTGGGACGTAATTTTGGGGGGGGACGTGTGGGACATGTCCCCCCCACTTTTTCAAAAGGCAGTTTTGGTCCCCTGCACTTTTTTCCGTCCAAAAACAATGTTACGCTCCATTAAAAGGGTTTGGTTGAGCACTAGGACCGAAACGGAAACCGGTTTACTATTAGACCCGCCCAAAAGCTAATCTATTGGCTCTGCTGATACTTGCTAACGTATTATTGGCTGTTGCTGCTGTCACTCAAGTTGTAAACAGTCAGAACGTGCTCACGTTGTTTTGCTAGTTTGGAGCCGCTAGGGAACACCGGTACTGAGTCACATCGTCAACTAGACGCTGTGTAATATCAGAGCTCAGCTCAGCTTCCATTACATAACATTTGAATAAGTGTTCATTTGTGAGTCTTTGGTAGTTAGGCACAGCCAGGAGGCAGCATGTCAAGAAAACGAAAAGTGGATATAAGAGACTCCTTTCAAAGTCAAAACGTAAGTTGGAACATGTGACACCCCTGCATTAAGCTCAGACTCACCTCCTCCTTCACAAACATACTCAAAACTAACTTTTACAAACTCATCTCCTCCACATAACTGACTCCTCAGACACAATTTATTCGTATTATTATAATTATTGTTTTATTATTATTACTATTATCATCATAATTATTATTACTAGTAGTAGTAGTAGTAGAAGTGTAACTTCAAAACTTTTATCATTTAACTTTATTGTAAACTTATCTATTGCAATGTATATTTTCACATTAAAAAGCTCTGAAAAATGAACAGTATCATCATCGTCAACAGATTTTTTAAGCTTAATGTCAAAGATGTACACTTTTCATTAGATTTATCTTATTTTTTCCATTTATTTTTTGTGTGTTGAAATGCAACAACTGTTTAAACACTTTTAAGGGAAAAAACATATTTAATATGTTTTTATACACTCAAATGCTAGGGTGATGATCATGTGCAAAACATTAGTTCAGCATGTCCTCTAACACAGCAAATGAACAAACGGCCAGATCTCAGGAGGGACCGTTTATGTATAAATAATTTTTATACTTTTGACTAGGCCTGGGAAAGTAACAAATTTTGCTGGACGATATTTTGTCCAACAAATTGTTGATGATAAACGATATCATTGTCAACATTATCTAGACCAAAATAACCACTAATATAATGTTAATATATCATAATAATGCAAGTACACCCTTTAAAATGCAACAAATAAACCTTCATTTAACATTGAAATGTCCAGAACCAGAACTTCTAAATGAATAAAAATAACAAACAAAAATTAAATAAAAAAGGAATCTCACTCCCTGTTAGAAAATGTTGCACCAAAAACAATAAAAAAAAGAGCCAAAACAATAAATACAATAGCCTGTCCATTGTCAACAGCCCAAACTGCACTTCAATAATGATAATAAATAAAAATAATAATAGAGTTGTACATTTTTTAACTTTGACATATATATATATATATATATATATATATATATATATATATATAGAGAGAGAGAGAGAGAGAGAGAGAGAGAGAGAGGATGGAAAAATTATTGAGATGGGCACATGACGTGTCAAGGGGTCTTTACATAACACCCCCCACCCCAAATCCGCACAAGCCTGCTGTGTCCCCCCCACTTCTGAAATCAAAATTTCGTCCCTGTTCTAGAGAACAACAATATTATGAAGCAACTAAAATTTACTTTATTGTTTGAGACCTGAATTGAAAGTCCATCCATCTATTCATCAGTCTGTCTTTCTGTCCATTCGTCTGTCCATCCATTAGTTAATTTCATCCATCCATCCATCCATCCAACCAACCAATTAATTATAAGTAATTATAATTAATTAATTACAATTAATTAATTATAATTTATTATTGGGTCACAGGGACAGGACACACACTTTCACAGACACATGGCATTCTGTCTCAATCTGTCCCCCTGCTGATATTCTGCATTCCGTATTCTGCGCTTCAGGCTGTGTGTGTGTGCGCGTGTGTGAGTTTACGCGCATGTGTGTGAGTGTGCATGCATGTGTGTGCGTGTGGGTGGTCTTGTTCTGTGTGAAAAGGAAGCAATACAAGTGATAATGCTGCAGGATTTCATAATTTTATCCTTCTCAGCAGCAGTACTGCAGGTGCTCTCCATGTAAGCCAGGTCCTTAGTCAACTTAAAGTTGCGCACATTTTTCCGCTAAGTTTTCTTTCATAAATCCCAAAGGTTGCGTGGAAAGTTGCTTACGCAGTTTTCCGACCCCATTTTGTGCATAAGCAAGCTTGATAAATGAGGCCCCTGGAAGTCATCTTGTGTGTGACTTCCTCTTGTCAAAAGTCACTCTATAGTAGAGAAGGAAGCTCCCTTCTCACATTAGGTGGTAGGGTTCATGTTACTAGCAGATCCCATTTAGACAATCGGACAAACACACTTACACGGTAATTCCCAATGACTATAGGGCGGTGTTCATCTCTACACTATAAAAACATCTCAGGATCTGCAATAAAAACTGTGAAAGATCCTTATAAATATGAATATGTTGTACTTCAATTTAAATGAAAAGAAATTATGTGTTTCGACTATGTCTGTCATGTAATTTGAGATTCATTAGCTTGTAAAAATTAAAAAGATCACAAATCAGGCATTGCATATATGATGTCACAGGAGCTCTTCTCCCCAGCGTAGCTGCAACTTACCACATGACCAGATTTATAGTGGTTTTGGCCACGTTTATTGCTGCTTCTGCCATCCTGGAGGAAGGATTGGAAGCTCGCTAAACTAATTTTCTCTTCTTTGTTTCTGGTTTGATGACGTCAGTTTGGTGAGACAAATATTTGGACAGCAGTAGCTCAGGAGGTAGAGCGGGTTGTCCAGTAATCGGAAGGTTGCAGGTTCAATCCCGGCTCTGACCAGAGAATGCTGCTGTTGTGTCCTTGGGCAAGACACTCAACCCGTGGTCGTCAGTGGGACCGGTGGCTCCAGTGTTCAGCAGGCCTTGCCTCTGTCATAGCTCATCATCACCAATCAATCAATCAATCAATCAATGCTTTATTTATAAAGCGCCTTCCGCAACCCTGTCAGGAAGCCCAAGGCGCTGAACATGGTACAGAAAGTTAAATATAGTGAATAAATCAGAAAATAAAATCAATTCAAAATTCAGATTACAAATTACAAAAAAAGGTGAAACATTCTAGTACAGGATAAATGTGTAAAACAAGGGATAGAGAGAACCATTGAAAACTATGAAATAAAATCAGCATAAAAGAGGGCCAAATTCAAACATGTTCAGGGAACGCCAAGCGGAGGAGGTGGGTTTTTAGGCGACTCTTGAAGACTGGCAGAGATGGGGACAGCCAGCATGTGAATGTGTGTGTGAATGGGTGAGTGACTGATTGTGAAGCGCCTTGGGGGGGGGGGTTGTAGAACCCTAAGAAGGCGCTCCACCAAAACAGGCCATTTGTAGTTCTATACGTCTATTCATACAAAGCTTTTATGATCTCATAGACTCCCAGACATTTATGGGCCATTCCCATCTGTACCGGGTCGGCCCGGGCCGGGTAGCGTAGGTTGTTTACATATCTGGGTGGCCTGGTATTTTTACGGGCCAACCAAGGCTCATTCTCAGCTCTCTTCGCGAGGGGGTCTGCTTCAGGCCGACCAGGGCCAACACACCCACTGCTGACAGCAAATTCACACCTTCCATTAGAGCAAGCCTCTGATTGGTGGGTAGAATCAGCCCACATGGGCATAAGACAAGGATGTGTGGAATCAACTGGGCCAGGCTGGGGCCGACTGGGGCTACCCGGCCCGGGCCGACCCGGTACAGATGGGAATGGCCCATTAGTTGGGGACCTATGGTCTGAAAGTAGATGGGTGTGACTTGGGCTCCCTATTGGAGGTTCAGAATATATATTTTTGAGGTTATTCATCCAAAATCATACAAGTATATTCTGTAAGGAAGGAAAATGGTGATGGTTTGCAGAATTGAGCTTTCTGTGTGTATTTTGGGTGTCACCGGATGCTCTTATTTTGACACACTGCAGCATTGTGGTGTGCATTCAGTTGATGGGGGAAAATAATGCAGTGTGCTTCCTAACTCAATAAGTATGTGTGTTCACATAATATATAAATCTGTATTTATTATTGACCAAAGATTCCCTTTTATGACATTTTTCTAGAATCAAACAGCCCTAGCAGACATTTTTTAAGACTATACTTTTCATACCTTCCACAGTTGTCCCATATGGGCTGGAGTGTCCTGATAATGTCAGATTTCACCCAGACCAGCTTCAAGTTCCAGACTTGACAGGCCAATTCTGGCAAATTACTCTGAAGACTGAAAGCACAGTCACCTCTAATCCGAACCTGCATGACAGCAGAAGAAACTGCTGTTCTTCTCTTCTGTTTTCGTTCTAAATTCTTACATAATATCAATAAAGTCCTCAATGAACTATTTTGTGTTAATCCTTTTTTTTTGTGAGAGAAGAAAAAGACAGTTTGTGATTATCACTTTTTTTCTACAAGCGCCTCAGGCTCTGGTCTTGGACAAGCAAAATGTGGAATGTGAGCGAGAATATTTAATCCGAGCTGCGTTCATGTGGTTTTATTTTAATTCACTCCGGAAACTGATCCTTGCTTTTCATGTATGCTCTGTGGATAAATGCATTCCCCTCTGTTTTATCAACAAAGATGCCCTTGTTCAAATAATTGCCTGCAAATCTGACAGCAATTCTGAATTAAAGCTTTATTAGGTACTACATTTCCAAACAACTAAAAGTTTCATTTTATGGGCATTTTCTCTTTCCACCCTTTGAGTATTAAATGTTGTGAACTCGTGAAAGTCCACTGAGTAGAAGTAGGAGTGTAATTATCTGACTCTTTTAATGTATAGAAAGTGTGATTATGTGCTTTCTTTTTCAGTAGATTTTAAGTACCCTCTATCGGCCTGACAGTGCCATTACACGTCTTCCTCTGCACAGCTTCATCCTGTCAAATAATAAATCTGACAAGTCCTACCAACCTTTTCCACATTTCCTTAGATCAGCTCTTGTCGTATTAATGCCTAGGATCGTGTTCGAAGGGCTTTTGATGGATTTTCTGAATGAAGATGCTTCAGATGTCGTTCCAAACAATAAAGAAAATGATGAGTCAGATGAAACCTCAGATGGGTTTGTCAGAGGAGAACACCCGTCAAACACAGAGAAAAGTGGAGCTTTTAGAGCGCAGAAGTTTTGTCACTGTTTAGAGCAAATGGAGCACTTTGTCACCAGCAGTGTCAGTGTGTGTGTGTGTGTGATTTAGTGATTTCCTGTATATCTGTTGCCAGGAGCTCTTTGTGAAACAAGAAACAGAGTGACTTTGTTGTTAAGGACCCTAAAATGACTTCCAAGTTAGAGGATTTTTTTGTGCCTTAACAAAGATAACGTCTGCTTTTACGACGTGTGTGTTTAACCGCGTCCCTTTGTGCTTGTAGGTGTATGCGCCGAGGCGGTATGCCCCGGGGAACAGTGCTGACAGTGCACTAGGAGTCTGAACCTTGTCAGTGTTTGTGGTTGAGGAGGAGAGGATCCCTGCCGTGTTGTGCCGAGCAGTGCCATCCCGCGCCGTGCTGTGCCGTGTTTGACGCCATGTCTCTGACTGATAAACATAAAGTGAAGAGGCAGCGACTGGACCGGATCTGTGAAGGTAAAGTTTCATCTCTCACTTTCCTGTTCTGTTTTTTTTTCTGCATTTTTCTAAAAAAAAAAAAAAAAAAAAGTACAAGCAGGTTTGTTGTCCTGATTTTTATTTCATGGAAATGTATACGTGATCTGGGTGTGATTGATTTTTGGTGTTTGCCTCTCTAGTGGAACAAATCAAGTGTTTTCACCTCTGGTATCATTGAGATTGTTATCAATAGAAGTTTTGCTTAAAAAAATGTATATATATTTACAGTGTGTGTGTGTGTGTGTGTGTGTGTGTGTATACATATATATATATATGTGTGTGTGTGTGTGTGTGTGTGTGTGTGTGTGTGTGTATATACACTGTATATGTATATATGAGTATATTTACATCAGTGTAAGTATGGGTGTAGTATGGGTGAGTCTAATTTCCTACGTGGAAAAGATGTTAGTCTGTTTGAGAAGGGTCAGATCATTGGCATGCATCAATCAGAGGAAACATCTAAGGAGATTGTAGAAATGACAAACTGAGTTAAGAACCGTCCAACACGTTATCAAAAACTGGTCTGATGAGTCCAGATGGGCCCTGTTCCAGAGTGATGGTGCATCAGGGTAAGAAGAGAGGCAGATGAAGTGATGCACCCATCATGCCTAGTGCCTACTGTACAAGCATGTGGGGGCAGTGCTATGATCTGGGGTTGCTGCGCTTGGTCAGGTCTAGGTTCAGCAACAGGATGTTCTCCAAGAATGAGGTCAGCTGACTACCTGAATATTCTGAATGACCAGGTTATTTCATCTTCCCTGATGGCACGAGCATATTTCAAGGTGACAATACCAGGATTCATCAGGCTCATATAGTGAAAGAGTGGTTCAGGGAGCATGAGGCATCATTTTCACACATGGATTGTCCACCAAAGAGTCCAGACCTTAACCCCTTTGAGAATCTTTGGGATGTGCTGGAGAAAGCTTTGTGCAGCAGTCAGACTCCACCATCATCAATGCAAGATCTTGGTGAAACATTAATGCAACACTGGATGGAGATAAATCTGGTGGCTTTTGAGAAGCTTATCAAAACAAAGCCACAGCGAATGTGTGTCGCAATGAAAGCCAAAGGTGGTCCAACCAAATATTAGTATAGTAATATTTGTATAAAATATGGTTGTGTGTGCGTGTGTGTGTGTGTGTGTGTGTGCGTGTGTGTTTATATATATATATATATATATATATATATATATATATATATATATATATATATATATATAAAGTTCATTGGTCAGGTCAAGTCTAGACAGAACTGGATGTTTTTTGACTGAGCTGAGCTGGGATTCAAAGTTTATCTAGTGTTTCAGAAGTAAAGTCAGAGCTCTCTGCATCATTGTTAGTCTTTGGAAGTTATCACAAATTTAATTTCTAACTAGAGATTATTTTAAGCAGCTTTTGATGACTTCATCCTTGCTATCTCAATTTGTTTCACTACAGGAGTAAACTTTACTGGTATTTAATTGGATCCACTCTATCTTCTCCTTATGTTCCCTGTGCTGCTGCGTGCAACACACTTGTTACGCTCCCATTGCTGTGGTGAAATCTGCACCTTTACGTTCTTAAATGAAATGTGTGCTGAAGATGCAGAAATGATGGGATTAACAGGAGTTTGGCTGCACAGTGGAATAATGAATCAACACTCCACAGTCTTCCTGAAAGTTTCTTTTCTCAGTTGTATTACAAACTGAGCTCTTAGCTAACTTCAAACAAAAACAGCTTTTGTAAAGCCTCTCGTGCTAATTGAACATCAGTGTATTTTATTTTCCGGGTGGTTGACAGGCTGTCTGCCTCTGGTTGTTAAAAGAGTAAAGTCTGAGTATTTTTAACTGGCCTTTCTTTATGATTACTAAGTTAATCATAAGCCTGTCTGCTTATAATGTACTTTTCTTTATTTCTGCAAAAGAAGTTTTAATCATCTTCTATTTGTTGACCCTGTTTTAGACTCTCACATCCCCAAAACTGCTCATCAAAGCTCTTAATAGCACACCTATTAGTGATTCTTGTTTATTGACCACAGTGATTTCCTCCTGGCACACAGCCCATGTCAGATGCTGCAGCAACCAGGGTATGAATGAGTATCTGTGCAGGAAGAGGTCATTTAGTGGATGTAAAGGATACCAGATCTGTCAGAGCTGTGGCTTGTTTGCTTAGGAGCATCTCTTGTGTGTTTTGGAGGAGAATCAGAATTGAGGTTAGATTTCTGTTGGTATTGAATGGCTGCTCCCCTGTTGTGCCTATCAAGAGGCAAATAGCATTTTGCTCATGAACTGCAACAATTATTAGACTTTAGGTTGTGGATTAGAGAGCAGCGGGGCTGTGCTTAGGGTCTAAACGTGGACTAGGAGCCCCCTGCTGTGAACATTGTTACAGCGTCAGCCATGACAGCAGGAGTCTTTGCATCGTTGTGTGGGTGGGAAAAAAGTATTTAAAGTCGTGTAAATGTACATTTTGAAACCCACTCTTTTGCCTCTGCCTGTCATGTGTTTGTGTGCCAGTCTGACGGTGTCCTGAGGTAAAATCATCTCCACTCTGCGGTCTGGGTCCCCAAGAGGCTTGTTAAGCTGCTGGGCCCTCTTGGAGCCAGTGCAGGGAGAGGTAGACACGACCGCAGTGCTGGAAAACGATGCTAGACACTCCATTACCCCCACTGCCAGCATATTTGTTTTGCTACATGATGTGAGCACCTCAGCATTGTGCGATGGGAGTGAAGGGCATATGCCGCACTTCCTCAACAGGCTCATAAATCATCTCAAGAGATGGTGTCCATCTCCTTCTGATTCCTCCTTGAAACATTTTTGAAAATGCATTAGACTAAAGCCTGTCTATATGTAAATTGTGCACAAATACTTTATATTTTGTTTCTAAGAAGCCAGAATTCTCTAAAATATTAAGGCAGTCTTGATCTATACCCTTTCAGGTTTTCTAAAGGTTTCAGCTTTTGGCTGCTGTTTTCACTTCAGAGATTGCTGTCTAAAGGGTTGGTAGAACTGGGACTGCTCTGGCTCTGTAGCTCCCAAAGAAATCTGTTTTTAATCCTATTTTTGTCACACACAAAAAAGATTTTCCTCCACAGATAATAGTTTTTTTCTGCTTGTAATTTTCACAGAAAACTTATTTTTAGATCAAGATATAGTTGAAAAAATCAAACAGAAAAATAGGAATTTGTGTGGAAAAAAAGATAGATGAGTTCCGTAGGGCTACCCAGTCCAGACATTTAAAAGCTGAATATGGTTTAATGGACTAAAATCTTTGCCAAATTCTTTTGTATTCAGCAAAAACTCAAAATGTACTCTAAATGTACCTGTCTAATTCAAGAAATATTGTGGCACATGCTTGCTTTTTTTAAATAGTTTAACACCATCGTGAGCTGCTGGCATTAAGTTTAGGAGAGAAAATATAGGATATTCATTTATTTAGGAATCCATTAAACCAACCAATGTCTTTCAGACTGTCTGGTTTTGCATTAGATTCTCCTGTTATGGAAAATTAAATCTATGATATCCCATTTATCCCAACAACCATTAAATCAGGTGTGTTGGGGCAGGGAAACAACTAAAACATGCAGAATAGTGGCCCTTATGACCAGGATTGGACACTACTGCTTTAAATGATGATTTAAGAGCTTTTAAAAGGGTTCATGTCTAATTTATCTGGGTCTGACATTGAAAATGTAGAGGTGCTAAAGCTAAATGTGACACATAAAAGCCATTGAGAATGATCATTTTGACAGCTGATTAGTTAATTTTTCCTTCATGGTAGCTTTGTCTTTAGAGCTGTTCAGTGAGACTGTTGCTTACGTTACTGGGACTACTCCGATTCCTGTCACTAAAGATTACAGTAAAACAACAAGGGAATTGATTGTATCATCACCACAATATGTTAAGTTGATGTCTGAACAATGTAGAGCTCTGTTTTCTTAAACATTATCAGAATCATTGAAGAGTAATTTATCAACGTCTGTTGTTTTTATTCCACATATTTAAAGGGACTTTACGGAGTTTTGAATTTTTATGCTCGCGATTGCCCCCTCAGGCCAAAAGCGTAACAACAGCTTCAATAGTAGGCTCGTGCACGAGGCGCGCATGCTGTACGTGCACACTCCTTACGAAAATAACAGCTGAGACAGTCCCGTGTGTGTGTGTGTGTGTGTGTGTGTGTGTGTGTGTGTGTGTGTGTGTGTGTGTGTGTGTGTGTGTGTGTGTGTGGCCAGAAGGACAGAGGACAGGAGAACGTGCAGCTAATTAATTAAATAATTAGGTTCTGTACCTTTCTCTTCAGCACACAAAGGTTTATGATGGGTCAATCCTCCTGCATGCTCAGATCATTCCCTTCCCCTGCTTGAAAAATTGTTCCAAAATGAAAGTTGAGCCCAGATCTTTTTTTATCTGTGAATTCAATGCCGTTCGGCGAGTCTCAAATAAAAATTTGGGCATCTTACTGTAAAAAAATATACCATTAATGTAAAACATAAACTCTAAATAAACTATGTTCACATCCAGAATCGAGCCCGGGTCTTCTGCACAAGAGTCCGACGTCTTACTAGGTGAGCTAAAGTGCCAGTGGCATCTTTTGTATCTGTAACATTTATATCCTTGATGACAGCTGAAACAACGTTCAAAGAACGGTTCAGAGCGAAAATGGCTATTTTGTTACTAATTTGCAGGAAATATCTAGAAGAAAGCAGCTAAGGGTCCTCAGAAATGTAGCTAGGTTCATCACTAGGCTTTAGGAACAGCGACAAAGTTGCTGTGTTGGCACTACCTCACTCTCTGCTGCTAAAGCTACTGATAGCAAATGCTATGGGCTATGTCTGAGCGTGAACAAAGCAGCCTGCTCGACCCGAGAAGCTCTCTGTTTCTGTGATTTTACAGAAAAACAGGCAATCACAGTGAAAATGCCAGGGCTCATTCTACAGGACCAGGGCATTGCAGGAGAATGTATGAAGAAGAAATTTATTATTTCTATACATGTTTTGACTGTCAAACTTCCATAATGCCCCTTTAACATTTTATAATGATGTTGACTGTGTGTGTGTGTGTGTGTGTGTGTGTGTGTGTGTGTGTGTGTGTGTGTGTGTGTGTCCAACACTAAACATAAATTCATAGAAATGCAATATCTTAACACTATCTATGAATTAAATTTTCTGTAATGTTTATCGGTGTATGATTGAGCAGAGCTGCTAAAAAGTGTGTGTGTCCACTTAGGGACATTCATCAGAAACTGAGGTGTTGATAAAGCAGTTCCTGTTTTATTTGAAGTGTTACAGCTGACTGACTGTGATACAGCTGACTGTCTGGTGAGAAAATAAAAATTCAGTAAAACAACAGATAGAAGAAACTTCTGCTTTGTGATCATCAGCATCTTCATCAATGATTTGTATGGCTCAGTTATGATATAAAACAACAGTTTACCACCACCCTTTTGCAGCAGCCATGTAATACGGGGTAAATTAAAGACCAAGTTCCCTTTTTTCTTCAATGCATTTGCAGTGGTCTCTAGTATGAACGAGTGCCTTGTGAGTTGACCTCTGTAGGAAAAAAAAGCTCTGGCGCTTTTGTTTCAGGAAGTAGAAGTGAGCCAGAGGAGAGATTAGCAGCAGGTGGCAGGATTTTGGAGTCTTACTAGTTATTATTTCCTGTTATTCGGACATCTCGCCATTCATTGGCTAACAGCAATGCCAATCTACCACTGACTCTGCTTTGCAACAATCAGTGCGGTTACATGCGAACTGACCAACATCTAAATCGGTCCAAATCGATCTTATGTTAATAATCTGGCAGTTTCAATGCTAGTTTACATGTGCAAACTGACCTCTCAAATAAAGTTTGTTTCACTCCGGTTAAGTAGGTGGTGACATGCGCCCTTTCATGTCAGCATTCTTCTGGTTAGCTTAAAGCAACAAAAATCAGTGTTTCCCCTAGAAAATGTTCCAGCCGTGCCTTAACCAGTTCAGTTCGACTAACCCATTTATACGTAGATGCAGTCATTTTCCTACCACATTATCTGAGTGCTTCAGCTCGATTAGAACCAGTTCACTTTCAGCTAGACCAACGCGTTTACATGCATTTAAAATAACCAACACAAGTCTTTTTAGAATAGTACTTTGGTTTTCTGATGCACATGTAAACGCACTGATTGTGGAGCTGCTAATGCTAATAGTTAGCTCCTACTAGCCAGACGTTATCAGCTGTTTTTTGGACACTAAACCAACAGCAGCCTTCCCAATAGCGAGCCAAGATGGATGAGTCCGTGAATGCTAATTTGACAATGTGACATAGGTCTGTCGGTCTTTTCTTAATACAAACGTTTCCCCTTTTATTTTTTATCAGAAGCTAATACAGGAGATAGGTGTAGGAGACTATTTTAATGTTTAGCCTGCATGTAAACTTTGAGTAACCAGACATATTCCATAACCACACTTTCTCCCACACTTCTCGTGCATCTGGCCGAGGTAGTGGAACGGGCCTGTTAATTTCCAACAAATGGATATACAGTCAGTTGCTACCCATCACTAATTACAACTCCTTTGAATACCATGCCATCCAGGTAACTGTACCAAAAAAATTCTTTTTGGTTGTGATATATCGCCAACCAGGTCAACTCGGAGACTTTCTTGATGAACTCGACACCCAGCTCTCCTCCATTCCTGAGCAGGACTGTCCCACAATGGTCCTTGGAGACATGAATATTCACCTGAACAATCCTAGCTCATCAGGCTTCCTGTCAGTAATGTCATCATTTGATCTAAAACTAGTACAAAGTCCTCCAACTCGCAAAGCTGGAAAAGCACTTGACCTCGTTTTCACCAGAAACTGTGCCATAGACACAATCTCTGTCACATTGCTGCATCTTTCCGATCATTACTTCATCCATTTCAGCACGACTCTACAAGGGAGGTTCACTGCTTCCTCCCCAATGGTCTCATTCCGCCGCAACCTCCGCAATCTGCCACCCCACCACTTCTCCTCTCTTGTTGCCTCCACTCTTCCATCTCCCAGCACATTCTCTGCTTATGAAGTGAATGATGCCACCGAGTCACTCTGCTCCACACTGCTCTTGTCTTAACAACTTGTGCCCTTTAGCCACTAGACCTGCTAGATCCTCTCAGTCGCACCCTTGGCTAAATGATACCCTCCGGTCTCTATGCACCAATCTTAGAGCTGCGGAACGGAAATGGCGCAAAACAAAAGATCCTGGTGATCAATTGAAATTTCATGAATTGCTGTCCTCATACTCTGCCAGCATCACTGATGCAAAGAAAGCTTTCTACACTGACAAAATGTTCAGCTCTACTGACTCTCAGAAACTATTTTCAACATTAAAAACTCTGCTCAACCCTCCGTCTCCACCTCCTACCAACAATCTTATCAGCTGACAAAGTGGCTGCTATAAGCAAACAGTTTACTCAACTGGCCACTCCTGAACATTCGCTACCACAAACTCCTTCTAGCCCAACCATCTCAAGCCCTACTGCTTCATTTTCCTCTTTTTCCCCTCTCACTGAGAACTATGTGTCCAAGCTTCTCACGTACAGCCGCCCTACTACATGCCCACTCCACCCCATTACAACTAAGCTGCTCCAAGCCATTTCTCCTACAGTAGCTGCAGCAGTCACACATGGCGATCAATACTTCACTGACATCCGGTACATTTCCCACCTCTCTCAAGCATGCTCAGGTTAAACTGCTGCTAAAAAAACATCTTTTCCTCCAAATCATGTGGAGAACTACCGACCTATCTCTCTCCTCCCTTTTCTGTCCAAAATCATTGAAAGGGTGGCTTTCAAGCAGATCACAGAATACCTCTCACAAAACTGTCTTCTTGACCCTTACCAATCTGGGTTCAAAAAGGGCCACTCCACTGAAACTGCTCTGGTAGCAGTGACAGAATCCTTAAAAGAAGCTAGAGCGACTGCCAAATCCTCAGCGCGTATCCTGCTCAGCTTATCGGCTGCATTTGACACTGTCAACCATGGCTTCCTTTTGTTCACACTCTCTAGCTTGGGCATCACAGAGAAAGCACACGCCTGGTTTGAATCATACCTCACAGGACGATCATTCAGTGTATCTTGACTTGGACAATCCTCTACAGTGCACCATCTTGCCACAGGAGTCCCCCAGGGCTCTGTACTAGGATCTCTTCTCTCTGGGTGAGATCATTTGATCACATGGCTTCATGCAGACGACACCCAGCTCTGTCTGTCATTTCCACCGGACGACCACACTGTCTCTGCATGAATATCAAACTGTCTCTCTGACATATCAAAATGGATGAAATCCCACCATCTCGAACTCAACCTCTCCAAAACTGAACTACTCGTCATTCCAGCAAAACCATCCATACAGCACAATATCTCAATCCAAAATGATTTCCTATCTCTGGCTCCTTCAAAGGCAGTCCGAAATCTGGGTGTTGTGATTGATGAACACCTGACCTTTCCAGATCAAGTTTCCTCTGTTGCTCGTTCATGCCGCTTTGCGCTGTATAACATACGAAAGATCAGACCATACCTAACACAACATGCCACCCAGCTCCTGGTGCAATCTACTTTCATCTCCCGCCTCGATTACTGCAATGCCCTTCTAACTGGTCTTCCAGCCTGTACTGTGAGACCTCTTCAAATGGTCCAGAACGCAGTGGCGCGTTTGATCAGCCAAAAAGAGCACACGTCACCCCGCTGTTCATTTAGATCCACTGGCTACCGCTAGCTGCACGCATCAAATTCAAATTGCTAACACTAGCCTACAAAGTCTGAGATGGTACGGCTCCCATCTACCTGAATCCTCTTGCAAAGGCTTACTTTTCGGCCTGGCCGCTCCGGTCATCACAGGATTGTCGGCTTGCAGTGCCTACACCATGCTCAGGACAATCCAGACTCTTCTCATCCATCGTTCCTCAAATGTGGAATGACCTACCAAGCACTACAAGAACAGGGGCTTCCTTTTCGACTTTCACGAAACTCCTGAAGACCCTGCTCTTCAGAGAGCATCTTCTAAACAGGCACCCTTCCTGGACCCGTCCCCCTCTCTATTGTCCACTCCTTGTTCCCTCCTCTCCATGATTCATCATGCTGCCTCACTGCCACCTCTGACTGATTGGAAATTGGTTGTTGTTGTTATTGTTTTTGTTAGCCTCAAGGGCAACATGCCGATTATCACTTGTACGTCGCTTTGGACAAAAGCGTCTGCTAAATACATAAACATAAACATATTCCAAAATTTGCAAATAAAAAATGGTTTCTCAGTGAACTTGCTTTTTAAAGTTCATTCATCCAAAGTTCATTCATAAAAAAACTTTTTTCTTTTAAATTTTTTCCTTTTCCTTTGTCTTAAAAGAAATATCTATGTGGGGTCAGTGAGTGAATGGATGAATTGGTTATTGTTTACTTAGCAAACAACAGTGGAATATTTTAGATTCATGGATTTAAAGCTGGGCTGCACAGTGGCACAGTGGTTAGAGCTGTTGCCTTGCACCGAGACGGTCCTGGGTTCGCTTCCCAGCCTGGGATCTTTCTGCATGGAGTTTGCATGTTCTCCTTGTGCGAGTGGGTTCTCTCCGGGTATTCCGTCCTCCCACAATCCAAAAACATGACAGTTAGGTTAATTGGTCTCTTAACTGTCCTTAGGTGTGAGTGTGTGTGTGTGTACATTATTGTTTGTCCTGTGTGTCTCTGTGTTGCCCTGCGATGGTCTGGCTCTCTGTCCAAGGTGTACCCCACCTGATTGTCCATTGACCGCTGGAGATAGGTACCAGCACCCCCCCCCCCCCCCCCCCCCCGCGCGATGGATGGATTTAAAGCTTCTTTCCAGAGTATTTCTCTTATCTGATGGCACCATCTAGCGGCTGACAAGCATTTCACAGAAACTCTGTTGCTTTGTTTAAGATCGTAACTTCACGTTTCTGTTTATAAATGTTCTTCTGTAGCCGACAAACAGAGCTAAAATAATTTGTTTTACAAGTATTATTCTCATGTCATGTTGCGTTCTCATATATTTATATTTTAGAGACTTACTTGTCCGTGAAAAGTTCATCAACTCTGCATCAGCAGAGGTATTCCTCAAATTTGAAGCAGGTAAGCAGTAGTCTAACGCTATTGGTTAGTTCTGGTCGGCGCACAGTTTCCTATTGCATGGAGCTCTGCGGGGCAGGGGGCGTGTTTAGCAAAAAAATAAATAAATAAAGGACATATTGCTCACATTATATCACAGTACATGATGATATTATCGCTTTTACAGATTTCTGATCAATCGTACATCATTTCTGAAAGGGGAAAACTCCAGAAAGTTGCTTTAAAGGTTGATTTTAAGCTCCTTAATAAATCATTGAATGTTCTGTAGAACAGAATAATTTGTTAGCTGTATGTTTGTTTAACTCGTTCTACAGACAGTTTTAAAAAAGGACCAAAGACATTTATTTTTATTAAAGCTTTTAATTCTTCATAACTTTTTTTAAGCGCTTTGAGAATTTAAAATGTAAAGCGCAGTACAAATGAAATGCATTATTGTTATTATTATTATTTTCAAAGTTTTTATTAATCTGCCACATAAATTAAAACTTTTTTAAATAAACAATAGACTCAAATCGTGGAATTCTTGAAAATAGGTAAATCCACTAAGTTCAAGTAGGGGAAAAAATTACGATTTGAAAAAAATAATGAAACCGAATTCTTTGTGGCCCTGGTAAATAAAAGCATAGCATGTCAACCAGTAGTAGATTTAATGATTTAAAATAAACAACCAGTAGTTTACTTAAATGATTCAATTAGCGGTTGATAATGACACATCACTGCATGATTTACTGTGCATAATTTTGTCAAACAACACAACAAGATTATTTCGTGATAAAACGGCGTCCACGGTGGGTTTATGGACTAATCATCTTGCCCTGAAAGGCAGCTAGAAAAGCTTTTGTATCTCACAGCGCAGGTGTTTGCTTTAATAGGGGGAATCTTTCTTGATTAGAGTGGCAGTTTGAGTCCAGCTGCAGAGTTTGTATGTGTCACACACCTGAGACAGTTAGTCATTCCTGAGGGAATGACAGTTTGTTTACCCACATAGAGAAAACGTAGCAGGTGTTGTTGCTATGCAGGTGCAAGGAAATGTTGCCAGTCCCAGGAGGATTATCAGGGTTTCTCCATTGATTACTCACAATGTGTCAATGTTCAGATTTTTTAAATACATATTTGTAGAGAAACAGTCACACTTATGGGTTCATTTCCTTAAAAATCTGAGTGAAGGTAGTTTATGTAAACACAGACTGAATTGTCCTTTCCTGCATATAAACAGAAGCTGTCCAGATGGCTGTCATATATCAGTGAATCAGTTCTATAGTCACCATTGTGAGAGCGTTTAAAAAAAAAAGAAACAGCAGGTGATTTGTTCAGGAGCCAGTGTCCAGGCAGAGTCATCCCGCTGATTGCATGTAGCAGCGCGATAAGGCTGCCATGGCGATGGTCTCAGAGTATATGGGAGAAACAAATACAGCAAGTTAAAATCCTCACTGGGTCATTCTGGCTCCTGTCGGCGGTAACTCATCTTAATCCAGGTTCACACTTCAACCAGGCTCACAGTTGGCAAACACACACAGACCACATGAAGCCATGATTCTTTGCTGTTTCCTTTTAAGTCGTTATCTTTTTTTTCTTTCAAGTGGAAAATCTGGAATGTTCCCTTTCAAAAACCGTCTGCTGAGACAACGGTCTGTTCGCACTGTCCAACAGAGCCATCTCCTCTGTCAATTTTTTTACTGACAATAAAACGCTCGTCATGCGAGGTGATTTGCAACTCCGCGCGAGGTGAAGATTGCATTTATTTAAATGATGCCACTGGCCAAATTGTTTGTTGTGGCGGTTTAATATTGGCTTTTGTGGCAGCAGGATCTCAAATGAACTATCTCAGAAAGCCCAGTGGCTAGATGACAAGGCTGATTAAGCCATTAAAGGCCTTTATATGTATTTAGCATAATCTGACCTGTCTGCGAATAAGGATGCAGGAAGCTAGCATCAGAAGATGCTAGTTAGCTCAATCAAAGCAGCTGCTGGGAAGCATCAGCTTTAATTCAGCTTTATGAGGAAAAGCTATCCGTCTCTCCCTCTCTCTCGGGGGGAAGAGATTCATTTCTGTTGTCTGAAGTGATGAGGAGGGATCTGCCACGGCCCGTGTTCCTCTCAGCCTCAGGTCCTTTCATGTTCCCTTCTTAATTTGAGCTGAACCAATGTTTATCATCCAGCAACGACCAGGCTGAGCTGTTGGGAGGTTGGACAGCTCTGGTCTCAATCAGATTTTTCAGCTAATATTATTGTTTTGCTTGTAGACCGAAACATTCTCTTCCCTGTGGGTTAGATTAGAGCTGCTCTAATCTAGTCACATAATGTTTTATTCAACATCTGGATTCCCTCTTGCTGTGCAACATGATGGCACTTTATGCTGGTATAATTAGGAGTATAATATATCCATATCAGCAGTTGAACAAGTTGTTCGGGAGACCATTGTTCTATCTGATGCTGAATAGTCTAATCAGCGTCGGCCTTAATACTGATCATCTTGAATCAGGGCAACGTTCTGCTGGAAAAATTTCTCTTGTCCTCGAAGAAGATGGTATTCAACAGTTTATAACAATCCCAGCGACCCCCTTAGTTTTTTTATTTACTCTACGTGGACTGATAATTTGACTTTCTGAAACACAGTAACATATTTTCCACAACCGCAAGATGTGTCTTCAGGATGCTTGTTGAAGGAATGAGACGTTGCTTGCATCATTTGGGGTTAAATAACTTCCTGCCAACTGAAACATTATAATCACTAAAAAATGTTTTCCAGTAAGGGCCCCTTAAGCCGTTCAGACAGCCATACCAGGATACCCACAAGTGGTGGTGGTTGGACTGATGTTAGCTTGCTGAGAAACATTAACTCTCTTCCTAACCCATGGAAGTCCATGTCTTGGTCAGCGAATCAGTTGCCAGAAGACTGTCTCGATTTAAACCCTTGGATTAGTTGGCATTTTTGAAAGATTTGTTTGAAAACAAGTTCTCAAATTCAAAATGAGTATTTTAACCCTTTATCCTGTGCACATACAGTACATTACTAAGCCTGCCCTCTCTTTCTGTTCTGGCCCTATGCTGTTTGTTTGCTACTTGATTGGCGATCTTTTAACAGACATTTGATAACTTTCCTACATCGTACTTGTCCAATTTGTTGCAACTACAACAGGCTTTAATAAATAAGAGTTTTAGTACTCATCACTCATCGACGACCATGGCAGAGAAGTTAAGAGCTCGCCCTTTAACAGGAGGCTTAAAGGTTTGAGCCTCATCCATTGCAGTTGTTGTGTGATTGCCTGCTGGTGGTCGTTGAATGGACCTGTGGCGCCATAGGGCAGCTCTGGCTAAATGTAGCTTATCACAAACAGTGTGTGAATGTGGGGGTGGATGACTGTGTTCCTTGGGGGGTTGGAGAACCCTAGAAGGCAGTAAATCAAATACAGGCCATGTACCGTTCATTTGAACAAAGAATTGTCAGAAAGGTCCTGTTTCATGTGCTTGTTAGAAAAATATCTAATCAACCACTAAATTCCGAGAAAGTAATCTGCACACATCTAACCAGATTCAAGATGGTCAACATAACTAATCATAGCAATCTTTGCCAACACTCATGAAATGTCTCTAACTGTAATATTTACTGATATTAAGCCAGGATTTGGTGTAGCAGTGGCTAGCAGTCATTTAAAACATGGAGAACTTCATTTCTCAAAAAAATAAATTTGTTTAATATTCTGGCCTAAATTTTGGCAGGAAATAAGCACTTCTTCAAGGAATGCAGGACTTTTCAAGTTCAACTTTACTCATATTTTTATAACATTTGCAGTGGTCTCTAGTATGAATTAGTGCCTTGTAAGTTTTTCTCTGGGGAAAAAACTCTGGTCTGCCTGGTTAAGGACATAGGAGTCAGCTGGAGGAGAGGGTAGCGGAACACAGCAGGATTTGGAGTCTTAGTTCCTGATATTTGGATATTTCCCCTCTGATTGGATAACATCAATGTGACTCTACCACTGACTCTGTTTGCTCCTGAAGGACTTCTGTCATGTGGTGGAGTTGCTAATGCTAACGGTTAGCTTCTACTAGTTGATACTTTCTCCACTGTTTCCTTGAAACAACAGCCTTCCCGACGTGAGTCAAGATGGGCAAGTCCATGAATTCAGATGATTGATTTCCTTTTTATTTAAAAGGAACATTGCTGTCCAACATAATGCAAGATGCAGCTGATGCAGCGCGTTCAGAGTTTATAGCTGGTACTAATTTACAACTCCTGTCCCTGGTTGGGTTTTTTCACACATTACTATAAGACAATAAGATACACAATACAGAAAATACAGTATGACATAGATCTTTAAGGCTTCTAAAATCCTAGTGTTTTGTCATCTATTTTCTATCAGAAACTAATGCAGGAGATAGGTGTAGGAGACTATTTTCATGTTCAGCCTGCATGAAACATTCAGAGTGACTGATTATTTTCTGAAATAATAAAAAAGTTTTTTCAGTGAAGTTGACCTTTTAATCTAATTTGTAGATTTTTTTAAATCAGAAAACCCTAAATATGGGTTAATTTTTTTCATAGCTGCTTAGCATAAAAGAACATTAAACACTGGTGGTTGACTGGTCCAGTGTCTGCAGGTGGGTAAAATGCCCCTGTTGTGTAATCCAAAGTGCCGAAGGACTAGCTGACCTTTTTATAAACCATTAACGCCACAGGAAATGTTCATAAATGTCACAGAAGTTTTTTCAGAGTTGAGCATGTGCAACGATTACCCCTCACAGTACACAGGCTCATAACCACCGTTTAGCTGATTGTAGCTGCAGCTTAACCAAATTCATGTATTTTTCCATTATTAGTGTGGAAGCAAATTACATTTCTATCTCTCTCTGTCATCTCGTTCACTCCTTTCCTCCCTCTTCTCTCACTCAGCTGCACACTCCTCATCCCTCCAAAAAGCAAGCGGGCTGTCGCCTCTCCCTTCTGTCTGCCCCATCTGTGATGCAGTATGGGCCGCTGGCTTGATAATGATCGGTGGGCAGAGCGCGGGGCTGCACACGAGGCAAAGATGGGCCGCTAAAATGGAAGGCTAAAACTCTGCTCGCCGAGCCTGTGAGGGGGTCTCGCCCTGTAGCGGCGCGCCCGTTCCCCTCAACGCTCCTCCCAGTCATGCAAAAGTGCAGCATGTAATGTAACGGCAGAGAGGCGGGCGGTAAAGAAGCGGGGGTGGGGGTGGGGGGGGGGGGGGGGTCTTGATAACACAGCAGATGCACATAAACCCTCTGAAGGCCATCGAACCAGATTTGGTACCATGTGTTTTTCTCTTCTCCCTCCGCTTGTGTTATAGCTCAGAGAGGCTCAGAGGCTTGTTAAAACTTTAATACACTGTACAACTGCAGTAATTGAGTCGAATGTTCAACTTCTTGTGGTCACGGCTTTAATTTATGAAGTTCCCATGAAAATTTAATGGATCAGCAGTTGTAGGGTTGCTGCTATCTAAATCATCCTGTATCTATCTAAGGCTGCACGGCCTGCCAAGTCCCGCCGTTAGCATCCTGTGCCCCAGAAAGATGGCCAGATTGCTCTGAAGTGATGACTGTTTCTGGACATCCGTTCAGCACGTTGTACCTAAAAGACTTGACACAGAGCTACTCGGCTGTTTGTGATCAAAAGCGCCAAGTGTTGACATTTAATATCCACAGCGTAATTTTGGATTTTCGTTCTATTACATTGTTCATTCCAGCAAATTCAGAAATCTGCGATGCTTGATGAGGGTTGAATAGCACGCTCACTTAATTGTGGAGCAGCCCCGAGGCTTGTCAGAGAATGTACATGAGATGAATTTGGAACCCGGCTCTTCTTGCTTATAAAATGTGGGAAACGCAGTAATTTGCTTGATGAGAGTTGTGATACACCGTGTTCCTTTTGCTCAGTTTTACCAACACTAGCCGAACTGTGCTGGAGATGTTTATTATTGCTATTAATATTTTGTCAGGAAGCGAGAAACAGAGTGACACGCAGCCCTGGAAGAAGCTTATTAAAAAGGTATTGTTTACAGTCACCGCGGAGAGATGCAACACTGATTAATGGTGTGTTTTACTGTTGACAAAAAGCACCGCGAGAGACTTGAATAACACTGAAAAATCACTGCACGGAAACAGTCAGGTACCTAATGAAAGGAAGCATTCGTCATCTGGGCACCCTTCTATGTTGTACACGGCTGAAAGGAAAATGATGGATGTTTGATCCACCTCATGCTTTCCAATTCTGATGTTTCTTTAATTAAAAACTGTTTCCTATCATTATTGCATCATGAAGCTTGGAGATAAAAATGATCTGTTTCTAGCGTTGCTCTCAGCAACTCAACAGACATCTTAAATAAAGACTAGTAGTCTTATGACAGAGCAGAATGGTAATAAATTTAGTCCATCTCAGTCACCCTGTCTCAGCATCTTACAGCGTTGGATTCGTGTGTGACTGTAGGCTCGCTGCAGAGAAAGGTTTGAGAAGAGAGGCAGGCACAGAGCCATCTGGTCGAGGTTCAGTCACATCCTCTTCCTCTTTCCCCGTCTTATCTGTGTTTGTCATAGAGGTGAAGGCAGAACCGGCAGCCTCTTTACTCATCACACATTTATAAGAGCTCCCTCTTTCTCCCGCTGAAACTGTCCCCATAACTCCTGTTGCAGGAAGTAAACTCTGACTGTCATCTCTTGACAAGTCAGATAAGACCCTTGTTTCCACATCTGTTGCACAGTATGTTGCAGGAAATTTTATGCTCTGTAGGTGGGAAACTCGCCCAAGTCTGCAAAATATAAATATAATTTCAACTTGAAAGCAAAACATTTAGGAGAAAACATTCAGTGTGAAGTTTTCTTATGGAAATTTGGCATTTTTAGGTTTGTGACAAAGCAAGAACATGTGGCAAAAATGATTGCAATTTTTAAGAGCTGTGCAATATTTCAATTTTGGCTGCAAAATATCATGCCCTCTCAAATGCTAAAGTCACACATGTCTTGTGGTATTTTAAAAGGTCAGCATGAGTAAAGATGACAGAACAAGGTCAGAAAAGTTGGACTCCCGTCAACAAAAATGTCTCCCATTATGTTTTTATTACAGCCCCACGTGCTCGGTGCTGCAGCATCCACCGACATCCTTCCATGTGACTCTGACGTCTACGAGTGTTCTGAAAAAGAGATGCAACAACACAATCAGCTGGTGATCAGATATCTGATTTTCTTTTCCCCCAAACTGTGAACACATCATTTTCTAAACAATCTGACATTTTTCCGGTTCTGTGAACTCACAGCCACTGAGCACTAACTCACAATATCAGTTATAGATCTTTCATGTGAAGGTTTTTACTTAACTTTTGTCAAGTGCATCAAAGGTTAGCTGGATTCTATTTAATACAGCCGAGGGAGATCAGCTATCTGGTTACAGGAGAGAGCTGTACAAAAATGAGAAATTGGTCTCAGCCCTCAAAATCAAAATTGATCCAATTGGTTGTGAAAGTAGAGAATTTTTCTGTTTCCTTTGTAGGACCTTCTATTCCAGTACATTGAGCAGAACTGTGGCAGGATCATTTCTCAGTTGTGACAAAAGTTAAACCCTGAAGAACTTAGCTGGCTACGTGAAGGTCCCCAAATAAGTTACTGAGCAACTATCAAGACAAGCTTCAATACTTGTACCTTGTGTCATTATTTACACGCCACCTCGATGTAGGGCTGCTTGATTCGTAGAATTTTAATCTCAACTAAGATCTGGGTCATAAATACAAAATGAGAAGATTATTTGCTCCCCCCTCGCGCTGCTCTGAGTTGCAAATCGAGCGCACCTCTCACACAATGTTGCTAACTTAGGAACTTTTTCGCTATTATTTTGTACATTTGTACAAAATCCATAACTTTGTTCTTTTTTTTACACAGCTTAGTAAAAAATAGTTTTTTACCTTATATGTTTCAGCTAACGATTCTAGCCATAATCAGAGTTTGCCGGTGTTGGTGGCGTCACTTCCATTTATCAGCGGTCAGCAGAGAACAACAAAAGTACAAAGATGGATCAGAAGCAATAGAAATAAGGAGACGTGGACAGAAAACCATGAACAGAGACTATGGAGTATTCACATTGGATCATGCATGGGGCAGTGTCATCAGCAAGGAGGACGTGGGCAGTAGAGGGCAACATCGTCCTCTGCTGCCTGCGGCTAAACGGAAGTGACGCCACGGACACTGGTGCACTCTGATAATGGCTAGGTCATTAGCTGAAACTTTTCAGACCCCCTTCTTGACTTTTTTTTATCCTAAAAGTACCCTAGAGAACAGCCTAGGGACATTTCTGGTAACCCTTAACTTCTTTCTCGCTCATAAAACCAGCTGTTTTACAAGCAAAATAAATTCAAGATTCAGCAAACCATATCTGAAATGGATATTCATTTTGCCAGGGTTGCCGACTCTCAAACAATGAACGTGAGCCATGCATTTGATTGTCTTAATGCGCTCACACCACACTTCCAATTTCTCAGGTTGGTAAATAACAATAGTTCATCTATCTGAGCCACACATTGCTTCATGTTGCTGTACACACTCCCCTATAGCACCGCTGGGCAGGACTAAATAATAATTTTGCAGCAGGTTGTGGAATTCACTGCACAGATGTTTATTTCTTTATATTTATTTTTATATTACAAATGTTTGCACTGTATAGTAAGTTTTTTTAATTTTATCAACAGTAATTAAAGATCGTGTTAAATAATCCAGATCCCAAGTTCAGTTAAATGAATCATGATTATCATTTTTGCCATAATTCAGCAGCCTGACCTTGGTGGTTGGAGTGTTTTGGTTGGGATTTGCATTCACGTGTGAATGGGATTGGTTTATTTGTAAACTGTTAAAATACCTCACAGGAGCTCTAAAAGTCAGACTGTCTTTACTATGGTCGTTAAGGATTTGCAACTCACAGGAATAAAGTGAAAGAAATCAAACAGGGACACGTTGGGGACATGGTTGCATGGTTCCTAACATACATTTTATATATGAATGTTTGTAAATTTAAAGCTGCCCAGTAGAGGAGGCTGTAAAGTTTTCATCATCCATGGATCATGCTTCGTTTTTCTTGTAGTAGTCATCAGATTAAATATAAACCTTAGAAGTTCACATGGGATTGGAGTTTGTTGTCTCCCCTGATCTCTCTGGGGACATGCAGCATGTTAACCTCTGTCCTGCTCTGTCTCTTGAGCAAGATCAATTCATACCCAGAGGAATGTAAGCTTCAGGGCAGCGGAAAGGTGAGCAGTAAGCACCATAAACACTTCTGCTCTATAAACACACCCTGGGGCCTCAGCAGTGTGATAGCTATGTACACTATCTAGTCCAAGTGATGTCACAAGGGGTAGTGGATTTAGCAGGTTTAGTTTGACGCTAATCCCCTCGTGGCAGTGGACGAGAGGACAGTCCCTGCCAATGGCGTTACATCAACCCCCATTGGATTAGTGCATCTCGTCCCCTCCTCCAGGCAGTTGCATTGTCCAGCATGTGTTTTTACCCAATTTCTTATCTTCAGTCTTGGTGTGGAATGTGACCGTGATGCCAAGCACAAGCATGATCCCTGCAGCGTGGAGTAGAGCCTCGCTCTAAAGGTGTGTTTCTTTTCTGTCTACACCTGTGTGTGTGGTTTTTCTTTGTCTTTATCATGTCGTAAGCCTCTCCTCATGGATTTCTAATGTTTCCAGGGGTGAATTATTTAGATAGGCTGCCAGCAGGGAGCTACATGATAGCACAGACTTAAGAGTGAAGAGAAGGGATGGTGTACTGCAGATCAGGTAAAAGGGTACCTCATGGTTCACCTGTCCTTCTCTCTTCTCCTTTCCTCCCTTTTGATTGGAGGTGAGTGTAATTGGAGAGTTGAAATGCAATACTCAGCTCTATTTTCTGCTTTTGTAGCCACCCTCTTTGTTGTTTTTACTGATGCCTGACTCAAGTGAGCAGTCGCATTTCTGCGGGTCGGTGGGCCAGAGTGTTCCTGTGTGGGGAGAGGGACAGAACGACAGGTTGGCAAGTCGCTGTCACTACTGCGGTACCTTCACAGGGCGTAGGAGTTCATTACCACTTGGTGAAAGAGACAGTAAACTAGGGTTTTACCATAATCTGGATCCTAGTGAGGAGAAGAATCAGCTCTTTCAGTCTTCTTTTTATAGACAGGACCGGCATGGACACAAGCTGTTGAGGAAAAACTCCGTCCCTGATCTTGGCTCGAACTTCTACATCAGGCAAGCGATGGCAGGTAGAGCCTCCGTGCCACCTCAGGATTACTACCTGGCTGATGCGACCTTATCTGGTCAGACACTTGAAGATTCTGGGTATTATAGGGATAACCAGCACTTGCTCAACAGATCAGCTTCACATTATGTGCCCATCCCTGGGGGAGTGAGGCCTACATGGGATCAAGGACTAGCAAGGGCCACACCTTCCGTACTGGCCTCTGCCTCGACCACTACAGGCGTGCCTCCTCCCCCTCTGCCTCCACCTCCTCCCCCTCCTCTCCATGAGCTGAGCCGTTTGTACAGGGAAACTCTGGGATCTAAGATGATCCCAGACATCCATCGTGTTGGTGGCAGCGCTTCTACTCCCGCCGTCTACGGAGTTCAGCAGGCTCAGCCTATTTACGCTGCCGAGCCATCATCTCTCTCTGCTCGTGAACTTTTTAATAGCATCAACGGTCTGTCCCTGGAACCGCGCCAGCAAGCTGCCACCATTTCAGTGGTGGATCCAGCATCTCAGGGAATGGACGGAGCTCTGCCGCGGGCATATGGAGCTGTAGCCTCCCAGAGGCTGCCTTATGATCCAAACTATGATCCCACCGCTGCCATGGTGGCTGCCACGGCTGGAATGCCACCTGGCCTTCCTTCTATCCATCCGAGTGCGGCAGACCCCAAGAAGATGGTTGACCCTACTTTTCTAGCTTACTTGCGAGCTGAAGGTCTAGCTGAAAGCACTATTACTCTCCTGCTACAACATGGCTTTGATTCCCCTGGCACACTGGTGATGATGGAGGACCACGATATCCGATCTGTGGCCCCAAACTTGGCTCAGGCCCGTGTTCTGTCCCGTGTGGTGCTTGGATGCAAGACTGGTGGACCACCTGCTCGTACCAGATCTAACAGCTTTAGTCATCGCAACGACCTCTACATGCAACCGCAAGGTTTGACCATGGACCCCAGCCTAATGCAGCAACCTCCAACCAACATGCAGACCATGTCCCCAAGGATGGGAGAGTTTCTTGGCAGAAGACCAAGTAGTGCACCTTCCCAACATCTCCTGGAAACAACCACCTATCCAGGAACAAGGCCCCTCACAACTGGAGGTTTTCCAGTCAGTCCTGGAGCCTATAACAGCATCACGACTCAAGGAAGGCCCCTGGCCATGTACAACCCACACACTGGTCTCGCCATGTCTGCTCTTGGTCAGCAGCCTCCACCAGCTCCAGGTACCCCTGGAGCTGCACCCAAAACGTTTTCTGGCTCCTATTCCCCTATGGAGCTGATGAAGAGAGCCCCGAATCTTCCCCCAGCATCACCTATAGCAGCAGCAAGCCCCCTCCACAGTCCTCAACTTCTCCGTAAAGGGATGAATGCCGCTCCTGAGAGCACCATTGTTCCCGTCTCTTCTTCCACCTCTCTCCAAGGGCAAAACCCTCCCAATAACAAGATGGTGGGACGCCGCACTGGCCCACCCGTTATAGTCTCAACCATGATCTCCGCACCTGACACAAGTAATGTCGAACCTTCTCATTAATTCCTTCTCATTTTTATCTGATCTTTGTGTTTATTGATGTGTTTTTCCTCCTCTGATTTGGTTGATCAGATTCATGGTAAAATTTAGCTCTAAATATTTAACAGTTTCGGTATCCCAAATCAAAACTGCACTCAACATTGTTTTTGAAAGCAAGAGAAGCATGTAAGATGAGTCTGACAAGTTAAGCAGCTTTTCTCTGAGAGGTTTCTTTTTCTTAAATTATGCAACTATTCATACACATATTGCAACAGAGTTGTGTCATTTGCCAGAGGGGATCCTGTCTCATCACCAAGTCGAAACATTTCATACAAGCAGCTCTCGCGCTATTGAGGTCAACAGTTTTTGATTGTTTGCTTTTAATTAAGCTGTTGGTTCAATTTATTTTTGCACACTGTGCTTTTAGCGTTGTTTTGTTGAGCTGTGTGGCTTCTTATTTTAAGGTTGAAATGTTTTTGCATTTGGTGTGTTCAAGAGGTTACAGCGATACTTTGGACAAGGACACAAAGTGCTCCCTTAAGTACAGGAAAGTGTTTATCAGCGGCCCCTCAAACTGAGTTAGGAGCTGAAAATATAGCATAGAACTTGTTTTTATGTAAAAGAGTTCACTGTCATTCTATTCTACACTGTACTCTCTCCTAATCTGGAGCTTAACTGCCACAAATCCAATTACACTAATTGGATGTATGTTTGTGTAGACTATTATAGGTAACTGTTTTTTATGGCTTTAAATTCGTGTAGCTGTGCAGTATAACTGAAGAATGTTTATTTAATGGTTTCTTTGTCACACTGGTGAATAAATTCAAACATGCGTTTAAAGAAAGATCTTTGAAATGAGCAGCAGTTGCAAATGTTTTCTATTTTTTTACGGTTTTGAAGCCATGAAGGAAACTACTTGAATACTCATATTTCATGTTTTAAGGCCACAAAAGTGTGTTTTCTAAAAACACCCATCTTCTCCAGTCATGTTCTTTTCCCCATTTAATCTAAAAGCTGTTGCCTCAGAGAATAATGAATTACATGGAACTCGAGCAGTAATTTTATTTCCAGTAAACTGAGACAAAAACATCATCTTGGCTTATTTTTATATTTAAATGCTTTGATTTGTACTTGTAACAAAATGATCCATTTCCCCGCTGTTGAGAGCTGATTAGCTTAGTGAAGAATAAAATCTTTTAACCTTGTTTTTAGTTATGCAACCCCCGTGTCTTGGCTCCCTCTCTAATGGGCCTGTGGGCTGCTGCACTTGTTATAGAATAATGACTTTTATGAGGACGTCTCCCTTCACGTGTTGTCAAGGAAATGAGAGGCAGAGTGAGATCCAGAAGGAATTGTGGGGGTGGCAGGTCCATTTTCCCCAATATTCATGTCAATATTTTCTTCTTTTCGAGGTCACTGAAGCATCCCCCCCCCCCCCCACCCCCACCCACACACACACACACCACCACCACCACCAAAATACCATTATCACAACAATGTCGTTTGCATGTAGCTGACATTTGCTATTTCATCTGATAACGGGCCGCCTTTTCTGCAGATCGGAAGGCATGTTTCTTAATTGTCTGTTGCTAAGCAACTTAGATTTCAGTGTTAATCAGAGATGGGTAATCTGCACATTTAAAAAATGAGGAAATGTGGAAGGTTGCGTGTAGTGTTGTGCATTTTATTGTTGTTGTTACCCTTTCTCTGCAGTTCAGAAATGAGGAAAATTGAGTGAAGATAATGAGATGTTGCAGGGCACTTCAGGAAAGCATTTTGTTTGCCCATTTTTCCCTTCACCACTAGCGTACATCTTAAAATTGCCTCTCACTTTCGCGCATCTGTGAAGAGCTGCTTTTATTGCAGAGGATGGTTTGTGTTCAATCAAGCACATTGGTGAAAAGTTTTTTTCCCTTTTGCCTCCAAGAAATAAAATCATACTTCTTTTTACCATCTTACATTGAAGAACACATAAATTACAGCAATTTTCTTTATGATTGGAGATTTTTGGTTCATTAGAATTTTTTTTTCTCAAAGCTCAGATTTTAGTACAAACGAAATAACGGATGTGAAAGGTTTGGTGGGAGGGCCTACGTCTGTGTTCTGTTCTCCACTGGACACTGCATTGGTTGGCTAAAGCCGTAAGTAGTTTTAATAATGGCTTTAAACGGTTGAGACAAGCTTAGTTGCAACAGTTCCTTTCCATCTAAAGTAGGGAAGGCACCTTGAAGGGCTTGGATTGGCCATGGAGGTTTCTGTCAGTGGCATCCCTCAGAGCAGCTCAGGTGGGTAAACCTAAAGCTTCAAAGACACCTGACAGCTGTCACTTCCCCACTTGGCTAGAAGCGTGATTGGCTTGTAGCATTTGTTGTGTGTGCTCGTTAAGTAAAAGTTGACACTTGCACGTGGTTTCCTCGTGAGGATAATCCGCAGGATGTCTTCGCTGGGCTTTTCTCCGCTTTAGAATTAAGCAGTCTTGGTGATCATGTGTTTGTAGGCGGAGCTTAACCAAGCATAGAGGTCTTTTTTTGGCCATTTTACCTGCAACTCACTGACACTGCTGTTTCTGAGAAACCCTGCTTTCTGAGAAGTTAGATCAAATATAGCAGATCATGCCAGTTCTCTCAGGATTTTGTTGGGCCTGATGACTTTTAGGAAGATACATATCTAGAGTGATTTAATTTGTCCTTGAACAAACTGCTCTGTTTGGTGTGATTTTATTGTGTGAGTGAGTAGGGTTGGGCATCAATCATCGATGGGGCTAATTTTCAATTTGTCCAAAAGTCGTTGAATTTTTCAAATTTCTATTCCTACTTTCAATACCCAGTCTGTCCATCGGAAAGAGAAGCCACTAAATACCAACGAAGAAGAATCCAGTAGAGGCGTTTACATAATCGTAATCATGGAAAACGTGTTGAAGCATTCTAAAGTATGACATCACACTTCCATATTATTTTGTAATATTAGAAATCATGGAGAAGTTCAGGGTTAGGGTTTTTTCTTTCTCTTGAAAGAATCAGAATCGAAAATCATTAGGAACTGAAATCCAAACAAGGAAATTCAATCAGAAACTGAATATTTAAAATTCAAACAATGTAAAATCCTATGTGGTTTTGGTCAGCCCATTTTAGAGTGTTTGGTCCTGTAAGGAAAACGTGATTGGATTGATACTCAACGCTGCCACATACAAGTACTTCCACTGCCTTGTAAAGAGCAGAGGGAGGAGAAAAGCCTTAAGTTCTATTTTAGGAAATGTCTTAAACACAGCAAAATGTCAGAGTAAAACAATCAAATGGAAACATCTCCATACATGTGTAAAATCAGGGACACGTGTAAGTATCAACAGCAGGAAGTGTTGATTTTCATCTTTGGATGGCTGCATGTGAGGGAGCCGACAGCAGGGCATGACGACGAGTCCTTATGTGTCTTCTAGAGGTTTCTTCTGCAGATTAGAATTATTTACTATATATATATATATATATATATATATTTGGCAAAAAGCTAAAAAGTCAATGCAGTGTGAATTTATTTCATACAGATGCGCCAGTTTTTTTTTATTTACAAGGAAACATGATGTTCTCATGCCTGCCAATCCAAGGAAAATGGTTCTGTTGTATTTAAAGTGACAGTGTGTATTTTTACCATTTAGTATCTCTGGAAATATCCATCAAAACATTGTTGAAAATGAACAAAATCATGTCCAGTTGTTGAAAAATATTGGCGGATTCGTACCATATAACCATAAAAAAGGTCTAAAATACATAGGGCGTTTTACAGGGATGCCATGTTTCATTCTGGCTGGCTCAGGGTCCTGTGACTGTCGATGACATCACACTAGATGATTGGCTGGATGTACGACTGACTTTACCATGTTTGAAAATAATGTAGTAGTAACAAACAAGAGTTTTATAACAAAACTGCTAAATTCTTTCCAAAACATATGTGAAAGAACAGAACTGAAAAAGATTTATATTTTGACAGAGCAGTATTGCCGTAGTGTGATGGTGTCATCAGCAGGCACAGGACCCCGAGCGAATAAGGAAACAGATGGAATTAACTGAAGAAACATCAAACTCATGCTGAGGTTGCATGCTTTCTGCTCCAGGGGTAACAACATTTACCGTAATGTTTTTTAAACTAGCAACAGTCAAAGTGATATGGTGTAAAACTACCCTGAAATGTATATACTGCCCCCTAGCGCTAGGAAACTACACACTAGCACTTTAAAGAAAACATGCATGGAATAAGAAAAAGATGAACATAAATGTTTACGGTTTTATTATTTTCTGTATTCTGTTAAAGACCACGGAAAAATCAAGACTGCACTGTTAATAAAGGTCAATCTGGTCATGTTTAGTAGCTGTTTAAACACTCAAATCCAAACATTTAAAGAAAACTGTAATAAAACAAAATGGTTGGTGTGGCAGCAAAATGTAAACATAACAAAAATAGCATTTGGTTCAGTTAAAAGATGGGAGGATAAAATAGGAATGGACCTCAAGAAAGTTCTGCGAAAAGAGTTGAATCTGGTGAATGGGTGGTGAAACTAAGGACTATTTACATAAGGAGGGTTGGTTATTGGATGAGAAAAAAACAGGTAATCAGGAAGAGGAGCAAAGAAACAGAGAGGTAAACAAAGTCAATCAAAAACATAAAATTATGAAGAAAGGAGGACCGTACACATGTTGATACAAACGTAAATCAAGTTCATCGTTTTTAGAAGTCAATTGCTTAAGGTACCAGAAAAGGACTATGAACAGAATTGGAGTGGGGTGAATCCACTCTCCAGACGTGTGTTGGTATTAGCGCTAGCATACAAATCCACAATTGTGTTTGTGTGTCAGTGGGGCTATGTGTCATCGTGGCTAATCCTGCAAGCACGAATGAAGACCGAAAAGGTGTCATCAGTCAGATTTTAGCATATCAGTGCTCTTTGTTTTTATTCGTACTCTGATGCTTGAACTGGTTAAACAACTGAACAAATTGAATAAAGTAATTAAATCAGCGATTAGTGGAGATCAGACGTTTCTGTTGCATTATCTGCTCTGCAAACGTCATGCTGCCAAACAGTCGCTGTTAACATTTAGGATCTTTATGTGCATCCTGTGTTTCATGTGTCTTCAGTTTCCTGAAAACCTGCTAAATGTTACATGAACTTTTGCTATCTGCTGCCCCATCTCTCCACTCAACTCCCTGTGTTGTATGTGTGTCCTGGGGGAAATATAACTAGAAAAAATCCATTTTTTCTCTACAGCAATTCCTCTCCTCCCGACACTCAGAAACAAAACAAGTTAAACACAAGTGTTGTCGAGCCCTGTTCAATCCCACCACCACTCCTCACTCCTTCATCGCTGTTTTCTCATGGTTGACATTTCCAAACCGTCGTTTCATGGGGGGATTAATGGTTTCTGTAAAGCCGGCCAACCCCATGAAGGGAATGGAGCCTTCTAGTGAATGAGGAACAGCTGGTCTTCCCATGCTTGTGACAACTAAAGTGTCTGAGTGTGGATTTGTGCGCGATAGTAACATCTGACCTCAGTGTGGGGCCAGAATTGCTATTTCTGGCTTTAAAGTTGCCCATAATGTTTGGATTTTCCCTTTGTTGCATTTCAGCAACTGCTTTATTCTTTTGATGGAGCTTTAAAAGTATCACAAGTGAGCTGCAAGAATTTTTCTTGTTCCATTTGCATAGCACCAAATCACAGATGGTGTCTGATAGCACTCAGAAGTAGCAGTTTAATCACTTCAGGGCTTGAAACCAGTGGTTCTTCTGGTTTTGAATAGAGATGGACTGAGAAGGTTTGATGGAAGTGTTGATTGGGAGGTCTTAAGCAGTCTGAGTGGGATTGGGTCTGTAAGATGTGTTGATAGTTTATATGAAATAGTTGTTGGAGTGATCTATAGACATCTAAAGGAGTGTTGCGAGTACAAATCAGATCTAAAAATGTTTCCAATCCTGCTGCACATTTAAAGGGGCATATTATGGTAAATTAAATGTTTGCGGGTCTCTACTGTCTCTATGAACACTCCCAGTGTGAAATTAAACCTGTCCATCAGTGTTTCTGTTGGTGCCGTTTCACAAAATCTCTGCTTGTGATGTCACAAACGGGAAAAGTAAAATAGAACCATCTTCCATGTGCAAGAGAGAGCTGCTGCTGGACGAGCACAGAGCTGTAGAAAGAGAGAGTTGCAACACCAATAGACTTCTATGGAAAGAATGGAATGCGGAAGTCACGTGGTTCATGTGACTTCCAATAGTTTCAAACAGCCCCCGCTGCTGTATTGACCGCAGTTCATTTTCAGTGTTTCGGAAGGATTTTCTCCGGTAAGTTGATGAAATGTCATCATTTTTTTGCATTGTGAAGCGTTAGCTAACCGCTTCGTACCAAAATAAGCCAACAATGATATTTTATGCTGCCAGTTTTAGCTAGATAACCTTTAATGAGCTAATTGTGTGCAGCTTGTTGATTGTGAGCAGGAGGGTTTAGACAAGCTTGACGAGCTGCAGGCCGGTTTATTTCAGTTTGTTTGATTCTAAGTTTTAAAAACATTCCCCACAGTTTTAAATAGGTTATAAACTATGGAGAGACCAATAATAAAGAAAAATGTGATTGTGAAGACAAGTAATTATTTAATAGTTTTCAGTTAATAACACTGACTGCAACAAACTGCTGAAGCATGAGACAAACAAGATTACGAACGTAAGAAGATATGTTGTTCTATTTTGTGGACTCAAGTAATAAGAATAGAATTAAGATAATTCAAGAACATTAGTCAAACACAGTAACTTTTAAAAATTAGACATGTTCCATAAAACTGCTCATTTCCACTTACTTTATAATATTAGCATTTGCAATTTTGTTATTAAGGAATGACAAGAAATAAGAATTAACAAAAACATAACTATCAATAAATAAATGTCAAAGAGTAACTAAAACAAAAATCTTATTTAACCATTAAAGGTTAAACTGTGTTGTGTGTCCATCTTCATGTTTTCAATGTGGCTGAGTGGAGAGCTGACCAGAAACAACGGTGGTGGCAAATCCCAGTTGGGTCTGTGATGAAGTGATGCACGCCTGGAGTGATTGCCATCTCATCCACAGTAAGCACACACACTCTTTCCATCTATGTCAGATTTTTAACGTTCAAACTGAGCATATCAAAAACCTCTCCTAACACACCTGGTTCCAGTTTAATGGGCTGCATTTGTCTGTGCAGGGTTCTAACATCAAGCAGAGGGATTCTCATGTCCTGAAGAAACCTGCAGCCTTTTGAACCCACTGAAAAACTGAGTTGTACGGCCTTTTTGATTGTCTGTTTACTCCATTTAATGCCTCTTGAGTTTTTCATGCCTTTTGACTTTCTGTTTCCTCCCTTAGGTTTTCCAGCTGGGTTCCCTGGTTGCATCGCCTGTTCCTTTCCCCTCCTGGCCCTGACGCCGGCTCCTCGTGGCTTCCTGGGATGTCCATCTCTCCTCATCTCATTTTCCTCACTGCTGCTGCTGCTTTCCTCATTCTCTGAAATTATAATGACACTGTTAGAACAAAGACAAGATTTTAATAAAATAAATACAAATGTCTAATATTTCAAAAGATTCATACCACAGTTTACTTGAGTACAGTATGTGTGGTCACTGGTCAGTGGATCAACATGCAGTGGTTCTGCTGTACTTCTCGCTGCAGGATCCTTCCTCCTCCTTGGTTCAGGGCAATGAACAAACAGGGTTGGAACAGCATCAGCCCTGAGTCTCACCTTGCCTTGCCTAGGCTTAGTAAACTGTCCCTCCTCAAAATGTGCCTGTAGAGTGTTGTATTAGTTTATTTCCTGCCACATTTAACAGTTTTATTGCAGCCTTGTGCAGTTGAGAGTAAAACATGTAGAGCCTTGATAGAAAATGTTTGAGAGTGCACATTAAAGTCACTGCACACAGCTTTTTGTTATTGTGATCTCTGGTCATGGTGAGGTTGCTCCTGCTGACTTGAGCCAACCATTTTCCTCTTCTCTCTGCGTCTTTGGGGAAGCCGTAATTCTGATTCCTCCCTCAGAACGATTGCTATATGCAGCGCTGCCAACCATGTAAGATAATCAACCTATAATGGTATTATTAAAATACAGTTTATGTACATATAGAAATATTGAACTAGAGATGTAAAATTACATTTTAAAATTTTATCCAACCTTAAAATTTGTAATTTCAAATTTTAGCCCTCTGACAAATTTTATTTTAATAATAATCAAAATAAAGTTATTCAAAAGAGTGGAGCCAGGCCCGGGGGTTGGGGCCCGTGAGCGAGCGCCTGGTGGCCGGGCTTTCGCCCATGGGGCCCGGCCGGGCCCAGCCCGAACTGGATACATGGGCTCATCCAACTGTGGACCCACCACCGGCAGGAGGAACATGAAGGGTCCGGTGTAATGTGGATCGGGTGGCAGACCAAGGCGGGAGCCTTGGCGGTCAGATCCCCGAACAAGAAAACTGTTTTTTGGGACATGGAACGTCACCTCGCTGGCGGGGAAGGAGCAGGAGCTTGTGGCACAGGTTGAGCGGTACCGGCTAGATATAGTCGGACTCACCTCGACACATACCATTGGCTCTGGAACCCAAGTCCTTGAGAGGGGTTGGACACTCTCCTTTGCTGGAGTTGCTCCGGGTGAGAGGCGGAGGGCTGGGGTTGGCTTTTTGTTAGCCCCAAGACTCTTTGCCTGTGTGTTGGGGTTTACCCCGGGGGACGAGAGGGTAGCTTCCCTGCGCCTTCGGGTCGGGGAACGGGTCCTGACTGTTGTTTGTGCTTATGGACCAAATATCAGTTCAGAGTACCCACCCTTTTTTGAGTCCCTGGGAAGAGTGCTAGATAGTGCTCCATCAGGGGACTCCATTGTCCTGCTGGGGGACTTCAATGCTCACATGGGCAATGACAGCTTGACCTGGAGGGGTGTGATTGGGAGGAACGGCCCGCCTGATCTGAACTCAAGTGGTGTTTCGTTATTGGACTTCTGTGCAAGCCGCAGTTTGGCCATAACGAACACCATGTTCGAACATAAGGATGCCCATCGGTACACTTGGTACCAGGGCAGCCTAGGTCGCAGGTCGATGATAGACTTTGTAGTCGTATCATCTGACCTGCGGCCGTATGTTTTGGACACCCGAGTGAAGAGAGGAGCGGAGCTGTCAGCTGATCACCACCTGGTGGTGAGTTCGATCAGATGGCAGGGGAAGATGCCGCGTAGACCTGGCAGACCCAAACACATAGTGAGGGTCTGCTGGGAACGCCTGGCAGAAGAACCTGTTAAGACGGTCTTCAACTCCCACCTCCGGCAGAGCTTTGACCACGTCCCGAAAGCAGTGGGGGACATTGACTCCGAGTGGGCCTTGTTCCACTCTGCGATTGTTGAGGCGGCTGTTGCTAGCTGTGGTCACAAGGTGGCCGTTGCCAGTTGTGGTGGCAACCCCCATACCCGCTGGTGGAGACCAGAGGTTCGGGGAGCTGTCAGGCTGAAGAAGGAGGCCTACAGGGCGTGGCTGGTCTGTGGGTCTCCGGAGGCAGCAGACAGGTACCGGATAGCCAAGCGGGGTGCAGCAGTGGCAGTTGCTGAGGCAAAATCTCGGGCGTGGGAGGAGTTTGGTGAGGCCATGGAGAAAGACTATCGATCTGCTCCAAAGAGGTTCTGGCAAACTGTCCGGCGCCTCAGGAGAGGAAGGAAGCAACTCGCTCACACTGTTTACAGTGGGGATGGGGAGCTACTGACGTCAACTGGGGCTATAGTTGGACGGTGGAAGGAATACTTTGAGGAGCTCCTCAATCCCACCTATGCGCATTCCGAGGAGGAACCAGAGCCAGGAGACCTGGGGATGGACTGTCCAATCTCTGGGGCAGAAGTTGCTGAGGTAGTCAAACAACTACACAGAGGCGGAGCCCCGGGGGCAAATGAGGTTCGTCCTGGGTATCTCAAGGCTATGGATTTTGTAGGGCTGTCATGGTTGACACGTCTCTGCAACATTGCATGGTCATCGGGGGCATTTCCTGTGGAGTGGCAGACGGGGGTGGTGATCCCCATCTTTAAGAAGGGTGACCTGAGGGTGTGTTCCAACTATGGGGGATCACACTCCTCAGCCTCCCTGGAAAGGTCTACTCCAAGGTACTGGAGAGGAGGGTCCGATCAATAGTTGAATCTCAGATTGAGGAGGAGCAATGTGGTTTTCGTCCTGGCCGTGGAACTGTGGATCAGCTCTATATACCCTTGCAAGGGTGATGGAGGGGGCATGGGAGTTTGCCCAACCAATCCACATGTGTTTTGTGGATTTGGAGAAGGCTTATGACCGTGTCCCCAGGGGCACCCTGTGAGGGATGCTTCAGGAGTATGGGGTGGGTGGCTTTCTGTTAAGGGCCATTCAGTCCCTTTACCAGAGGAGCGTGAGTTTGGTCCGCATAGCCGGTAGTAAGTCGGACCTGTTCCCAGTGAGGATTGGACTCCGCCAGGTCTGCCCTTTGTCACCGGTTCTGTTCATTACCTTTATGGACAGAATTTCTAGGCGTAGCCGTGGTGTGGAGTGTGTCGAGTTTGATGGCAGGATAATCCCGTCTCAGCTTTTTGCGGATGATGTGGTCCTCCTAGCTTCATCCAGCTCTGACCTTCAGCTCTTGCTGGGTAGGTTCGAAGCTGAGTGTGAAGCGGCTGGGATGAGGATCAGCACGTCCAAATCTGAGACCATGGTTCTCCACCGGAAAAGGGTGGCTTGCCAACTCCGGGTCAGGGGAGAAGTCCTACCTCAAGTGGAGGAGTTTAAGTATCTCGGGGTCTTGTTCACCACTGAGGGTAGGAGGGATCGCGAGATCGACAGGCGGATTGGTTCAGCATCTGCAGTGATGCGGACGCTGAGTCGATCTGTCGTGGTGAAGAGGGAGCTGAGCCAGAAAGCCAGGCTCTCGATTTACCGGTCGATCTACGTCCCAATCCTCTACGTCCCAATCCTCACCTATGGTCATGAGCTTTGGGTAATGACCGAAAGAACAAGATTGCGGATACAAGTGGCCGAAATTAGTTTCCTCCGTAGGGTGGCCGGGCTCAGCCTTAGAGATAGGGTGAGGAGCTTGGACATTCGGGAGGGACTCGGAGTAGAACCGCTGCTCCTCCAGATCGAATGGAGCCAGTTGAGGTGGTTTGGGCATCTGGTCAGGATGCCTCCTGGACGCCTCCCCGGGGAGGTGTTTCTGGCATGTCCTGCCGGCAGGAGGCCCCCGGGTCGACCCAGGACACGTTGGAGAGGTTACATCTCCAATCTGGTCCGGGAAGGCCTTGGGGTCCTGCCGGAGGAGCTGGTGGAGAAGGCCGGGGAGAGGACGGTCTGGGGCTCCCTAGTTGGGATGCTGCCCCCGCGACCCGGACCTGGATAAGCGGAGGAAGACGACGACGACGAAAAGAGTTTCATTAGGTCTTGAGCACATTGCTCATAATTAATGATCAGCTTATTTGCGCATATGTAATGACTAAACATAATGTTGGTAAGATGCTTTATTGAGGGTTTGCTCCTCTGCGTTTTTCTTTGTTGTCCTTGAAAAAAGCAGAGGAGCAAACCCTCAAGTCAGCCATCTCAGATCATTGCAAACGAAATAACCACATCATGGACTGGGATCAAGGAAAAATCATCAACATGGAGAACAACCGGTTCAAACGTTGGGTCAGGGTGGCAATAGAAATAAGGGAACGGGAACATTGGAACATGAACAGAGATGAGGGGGCCTATCAGCTGTCTCGCACCTGGGATTCCCTTCTCCAAAGACCGGCCAACGGAGGTGGGTGTGGCCGACCCGGTGGATCTGACAGATCCGGTTGGTCGCGCCCACCAGAAGCACAGCTGATAAAGATGCGTCACGCAAACATCTGTGACATTTCTGAGGAACACTGCAGACGACGGTCGAAACATGTCAAAGTAACTCGAAACACCTTCATGTCTGAAACGAAAAAACCTCGTTTAATATTGAAAAAAGAGGACATAATGAACATTGTAAAGGATTCAGACATTTTAAGACCTTTTAGAAACTCGTATGTGAATGTGTATCTGATTAAAGTCTGATGAGATACTGGATTCAGACTTTTCATCACAAGAGTGGAACAGCGTGAGCTACTGTAGGTGATGCATTTTAGCTGATAAGTCATTTTTCAATTGTTTTTTGGGTCAGAGACAAATTTATGCCGTTTTAAAGAGATGAACTGATTATACTTGTTTGTGCTGAGCTTTTGTTCATCATTGATGTTGAGTCGTTATAAATGTTGGGATTAATCATTTAGTTGTTAACGGGGACGGTATTGTTCTTGTTTGTTGTACTTGTTGCCTCCATTGCAGCAGTTTTGTTTACATCTGACATTTCTTCACATCCTGTCAAAGTGCTTTGCCTTGATATAATCCTCTCAATAATGCCGTATATCACCCCTCTCTGGAAGGAGATCGGTTCTGTGCTAGCTGAACAGCAACAGCTGCATCCACTTAAACAGACAACTACCTCTGCACACCTCCCCACTTCTCCTCCTCCTCCTTCTTTTTTGTGACCCCCCCCCCCCCCCCCCATCTCCCTCGCTCAGTGGTGGGCAGGTCACCCTGAATTATTCATCAGTGTGAAATGAAAAAGCTCATGGATATTGAATATCCCTTCTGAAGTAGTGGCCAACATTGTGTTTTTTTCTTCTTTGTCTTTCTTCCCTTTTCTTTTTTTCTCCCCTCCATCTGAATCGAGTAAAGAGCAGCAGATTTCATTGCCAGGGTATTTCAAAGGTTAACCAATTGCTTTACCTTGCACACATATTTACTTTTTTCATGGTCTGTGGCCAGCGAGGTGGGGGCGGAGAGTCACTGGGGAACGGGAGAGGATGAAGAGTAATACTGAGGAAGACAAAAGATGAATAGAAAAGGAATGAAAGTGGAGCAGTAATCTCCATTTTTGTGGGTATTTTTCTCCTTTAGGAACATTTCTCCTGCTGCAGCTTTCTGTTTCCTGTTTGGTTGTTCTCATCAACTAGTTTGTCGTTGGTTTCCCTTGAGGCCCACTCTGTTTCTCCATCGCTTTTTTAAAATTTATTTATTATTATTTTTTGCCTTGTGGTTTGATCTGTGGCTCGTGCTGCAAATCAATGCTACCGGTTGCCATTCATTCAGCTCACTCGCCAACAAACAGCACATCTCCCATGTGAGATTGTTTTAGAATAGGCAGCAGAGATTATGAAGGAGAAAAAAGTCCTCAAGCGTCATTTTTTTCTTACATCTTGGAGACGTTGTAGTCGCACACTAATCTTTCTTTGTCCGCCGTTTGTTGGCGTTGTTACGTTTCTAACGAGCAAATCCGAACACCGATTCCCTGAAGGGCAAAGAGTTGAAAGAGCCTCCCTTATCCCAGAGAGCAGATGCTAAGATAGTAAATATTAGATAAATAAAAACCACTCAAGGTGCCAGCCCCTCCCTCCATCCCTGTTGTTTTATTTTTAATGCATGTGGCACAGTGTTTTATTTGTTTAATCATACCTGAGAGACCGTGCGGAGCTGACCCTGCGTGGCTCTCATTGGCCATAATGTTACTGCCATGTTTCCCCTCAGTCATTACAGTCCATTTTCTTCTAATACCAGTTTCTACCTCAGCACAGACAATTACCCAGGAATCCTTTTAAGAGTATTCCCAAGCTGTACAAAGACCAAACGTTGGTGCAGGAAGCAGCCAGCGCTTTAAGCGGCTAACCTTTTCCAAACAATTTTCAGTCTTGTGAGAAGCATTTTTGAGGACAGCAGTTAGTCATTTCTTTAAGCTCATCGTGTTTCATGTGGATTATTGATGTCATACATGCCCAAACGTGTCAGGTGATAGGTGTTCATGCATGCTATTGTGTTCCTCAAATGCAAACTTCAGTTACTGACGGTTTCTGAGAATCGGAGGTTCTGGGGAAAGGAGACTGTGCTGCAGAAGGAAGTGTGAAATATCATCTGCCATGGTAGAAGGAGGTGGATGAGCAGGTGGGTGGGAGTTTATTTCCAGAGGGTGGGTGGGTGGGATGGATATGATGATGAAAATGGCTGTAACTCTTCAGCAAAGTGAGCTTTAAAAGGCTGTAAGTGGACACTGTGTAGAGTCTGAGGGCTGACTCCTGGCTGACAGGACCCCACGACCTCGGAGTTTTTATCATAATGGAGCACAGCTGGGCTGCAGCTCGGATGGGTTAATAGCCATGTGACGGCTTTTTAGTGTCGGGGGGGCATAGTGAGGAGGGTGGGACTTTGTGCTCCTATCTCTCTCTCTCTCTCTCTCTCTCTCTGTCTCTCTCTTTCTCTCTCTCTCTCTCTCTCTCTCTCTCTCTCTCTCTCTCTCTCTCTCTCTCTCTCTCTCTCTCTCTCTCTCTGCCAGGCCAGATGGCTCCTGTCACTGACAGAAAAGGAGGAGCGATGGAAGGAAAAAGGCTGAAGGAGGGAGCTCCAAGTCGGCCCTAACAGTGCTTGAGTGGCGTGTCCCCAGAGCCACCACATCTGGAGACCACCTGCAGCTGGCTCGCCCTGCTTCCTCCATCTCATTCCCTTTTGCTCACTTTCTCTTTCCCACATTGGAGAGGCGGTGGCAGGGCTGTGTTTAGCCAGGCTGCGTGCCCATATTCCTGTAACTTTAGTGTAACATGCTATGGGAGGAGGAGTAGGAGGCTGCAGCAGCGGCAGCTGTATGAAAGCGTAGCAAAATATCATTTTATTTTATGACTGCAGCAGCCTCTGAGAGCTGTGGGGTTTTGTATTTGTTATGTTTCTTGTTTTATTCCTCTCAGAGTAAAAAGGCGGTGAGAACGCTCACTTTTCTTCCCTTTTGCTCTTGCTACCACTGATCCAGAGGCCACAGGGGGGCTGTTCCTGCCTGGGAGATAAAGCCTGCCTGCCCTCCTTGGCTACCCCCAAATAAAATACGTTCATTTGCATTTCCGTGCTGTAATTTATCCCTCCTCTCTTTTACTCTTTCTTTTCCATTTCACTGTCTCTATCCTTCATCCCTACAACCTTTCAGGCCCAGTCACTGTAGTTCTACAGGGACTGAGGCGTGAGAGGGGAGGAACGAAGGGAAAAACAAGACCTAAGAGGCTGTGTTGACTTAGGTTTGTCTTCTGGACAGCTGTGTGTATGTGTGTGTGTGTGTGTGTGTGTGTGGGGGGGGGGGGGTTGTTTTATGGCTGAGGGGTGGTATTTACTACCAAGGCAGGTGCTTCTCAGTGGATAAACCTGAGCGCTTCGTAGTTAAAAATTTACTGAGAGAAAATCACCAGAAACTGTACCACTGCTCTGTTTCCCCTAAAATGATCTGCTTAGCCAAGGATTACCTTATCACTTAATCTCCTCCTTCAGAGACTCCAGCTCCAACTTAAGTTGCTGAGCGCGTGGTCTTTAGCTAAGATGGTTTTACAAAATTCAGTCTTTGTACATGAAGTGTGAAATGAACTGAGAAGCTCAGAAGGACAAAGCAGAGCGGAAGCCACTAATGGCTTTTGTATAATTTATTTTCCTTTAGCAGAAAACAAACCTGTGTTCTGGTCAGACCAAAGGATTTCAAATCCTGCAAAACGTCATATATCCTGCTCTAAATTCAACCCCCCCCCCCCCCCCCCCCGAATTCAAGCTCGTAGATCAATTTTTTAAATAATTAGGCTAAATTTTATGAAATCTCTTATTTGTATTTGTGGTGATCACCTCTCCTATCAAAGCTGCCTCCTCAGATGAAATAAAATCCTGTTCAGTGAGTTTTAGGAACACTTGTGGTAGAGTTTATTAACACTACAGCAAAAAATCAGTCTTTGGATGTTTAGATCCCAGTAAGAGTAGCTGAGAAACTGATTTTACTGGCTTGGATGTTCACTCAGAAATCTTACACACACTTTTAATTCCCTCATGGCTCCCTTCTGCCTACAAGTCCAGATTGATTTCTCGACATATGCAGATTAGGTCCATATCAAAACATGTCTAACAATCTCCAGCTCCCAGTCCCATAGATATTAGGCTTCAGAGGTGTGTGCTTTTGTCCAGTTGAGACAAAAGCAATCACTTTAAGGTCCAAATGGATCAAAGCCGTGAAAACATCGGCTTCAAAATAAAAGTCTGTTGCTAAAATGGTCTTTTGTGATGGACTTGTGAAAGTGCCATCCTGATAAAATTTAAAACACATTTGGAGATTCTTTGGAAAGCTATGATTACTTCAGCAGTACTTCAGCCTGTGTCTTCTGGCTGCCTTTGAGTTTTACTTCAGCGTCTTTTGCAACAGCAGCATTCAAAAAGACCAAAGGAAGAACCAAAAATGAAACAATAGATTGCTTTCAGATGCTAAAATTAAGTGTTTGCTGTCAGTCCAGAGGAATGTTACTGTGCAAAAGCTGCATCTCTTATGTGGTTGCATCATTGCTGAAGCTACTCTGTAAGGAGCTTTTTTCATCTAGAGTTCTGATATCTCAGACTGACTGTCTTAAATTGAAGGCTTACCTTTACAGACATAACAGGATGCATTTTAGAATCAGGTGGGGGAAAAATGAAGCTGTCATATTTTTCTTAAAGCAGGCTACAAGGTATATTTCATGAAGCTGCTTCTAATCTGAACCCCTCTTGACCGAAGTTCTGCCTCAGAAATGATCCTCGGATCAAAAGCGATGAGCTCCGGCCAGTTCACCTAGCAGCAGGTTGGCTCTTTTGACCACTTGTTTTTTTTTTTTAACTCCTTAAAGTGCTTTAGGGGAATTTAACAGGCCTCTGCATCCAGCTTCCTCTCTCAGCAGCACTTACAGGAAAAAGAGCACATGCAGTATAATTAGGTTGGTTAAAGAAGAGGACTTCCTCTCAGAGTTAAACCCATGAAGACTGTAAAGAGGCTCCAATCATTTGTTGGGTTTTCCAGAGCGTGACTGCTGCTCTTGTTTCACCCTGCTAACAGTCGGGGCTTTAAACAGACCTACAGCTGCAGGAAATGCTGGATATGAAGGTCTACATTCTAATTTTGGTGTTGAAAAAGAGGCGGGTCGCCCGGTAAATGGACTCTAAGCTGACAATGGTTGAGTAATGTTGTCTACAGAGTGTAGAGTTGTTTCTGTAGCATTACTCATTGGTTCAAAGGTGTGTGCATGTGTGTGTGCATGATGGCACCAACCAGATGTGGCATCTGGCCGCCCATCATCTGGAAATCAGTTGTTTGTTTGCGGAGAGGCTTCCTGCTGTGCCAATCTGTTCTTGTTAGCGTTCAGTCCCCGTCGCACGTGACATGTTCATCTGCCGTCGGCTTCAGGAACATATAGCTGCTCGTTTACACCAGGTCAACCACTGCTCACGGTTGCTATGCACGTTTTAAGGATCGTTGGAAAGTAAAGTTGAAAATAAATACTCTGACTTACTGCCTGCTATTGACAATTAGTTCAACCTGTTTGTCAAATGTTTCTCCAATTTTCATTGAGACCCATGCAAGATTTAAATGTTTGGTGTAAGTTTTAGAATCAAATAAAATCTAAGGCTACACAAGAACAGTTTGAAACAAATAAATAAATAACATTTGCACAACTGTCTCATGACTGTTGCAGTTTATTTGCAATTATCTCACATGACCCAGTTAAAATATGAGACGCTAAACTAGACAGTGTATTCTATACAGCAACAACATGATCATTTATTCAGATATATTAGAATCCCAGTCCATAATTTATTCAAACTCTTAAAACATTTTTATGACCTGTGGCTGGTTTTAAATGCTGAACTTGCTGACAAGTAACCTGGACTCATTTGTCCAAAACCTCTAAAGTGACGTGAAAGGCTGCAGAAACACATCCTTTGCAACAAGCATTAGTTTTAATAATGCATTCTGCTGATCTGTTCATATTTCATAGTATTATAATATAATTTTGACCTCATGTTTTAACAAACCAAAGCAGCAAATAAAACAATATTAAATAATAGGACTCAAATAATCCTTATAGACAGAGCAGCGGAGATGTAAGCTGAGTTACAGACGAGATCAGTACTGCTCAGTCTGATGAGTCGAAATTCTAAGTCCCCCACCTCTGCTCGGTATCCTAAGAATATTCCCAACCTCTCGGGAAGACTCCATGTCTTTTTAGGATGTGATCCGTCTACTGTGTTCCATATTAATACAAAGCTGTCAGTCATCTCCCCCGCTACCCTCTGCTGCTCCTGTTCTAATGTTATTGAAGATGGAGAGATCAGAGGGGCAGCCGTATCCCTACACCCCATCAAGTGTGTGTGTGTGTGCGTGTGTGTGTGCGTGTGAGAGATGTCGGCTGGCAGGAAGTTGCAGCCTTTGATGGTCACACTCCTCAGATGTGTCATTTCTGCAGACGGTGGCTCAGATGACATGCCGTGTCACTGCTTGTTGGGTTCCTGATGCAGAGAAAAAACAGCCTCAAAAGTCAAACACACACACACACACACACACACACACACACACACACACACACACACACACACACACACACACACACACACACACACACACACACACACACACACACACACACACACACCACACACACACACACACACACACACACACACACCACACACACACACACACACACACACACACACACACACACACACACACACACACACACACACACACACAGAATTAAAAACAAACATGAAGTGAAAGCACATCATTACACCAGGATGGACTTTTCCACCAATCCTGTGAGCAAATACTGATCAAGTGGTTCCACCTTTCCTCTTTACTGTCACTGATAATCGCTTCTGGCGCCCAGCTCTTTGTGTATTGGTCACGCTTGTCATGCAGCCGATGAGGTGTGTATCCGTGTGTGCGTGTGATATTGTGCCCCACACTTGCTGCAGAGTGGCAGAGGAGGCTTCCTTTTGTTATTCTAAACTGACGCTTGTCCTCGCGGCCATTCAGCAGAGCGATCTGTCACCAGGCTCCCCTCCATCATCGTCCCTCCTGAGACTAAACTGTGAAGTTAACAACCTCGCTTCTGATGACTTCCTTTATGGTCCAAAAAACGCCAACGACTTTACAGCTGTACTGCAGGCTAACTGTTTATTTTTGTAGTTTCCCTGCATTTCAAGCGTGTGTGCTGCTATTTGCAGGACGGTACAGGTATATTTGTCTGTCATATTCCTTCTCCCATCATTGCAATGAGTTTGCATGCAAGATTCTATTTGAGGACAAAAAAAGGGGGCAGTTAAGATCTTCATGGATGTGAGAAGCCAAATAATTAGGAGTGAAAGTGGGTGAAGCTGGGAGCTAACGGATGCAAGGGTGTGTGCGCTGCTGAGAGTGGCGGAAAAAGGGGCAGGCGCTCTCAAAACGCTGAGGAGTCCAGATCAGAAATAAAACAGGAAAAAAAGGGGAGCAGAAGCAGGGGAGGAGGGACACGGGGAGGGAGGGATTGTGCTTGAGCATGTTATGTGTGTGGATCCTATGAAGTGATCGCAGCCTGGGAGTAAATTGCGCGAGCCCAGAGAGCGCGGCTCCGCATGTTCAAGCTGGCACTTTTGATTCAACACAGATATTTTTCTCTCTCTCTCTCTCTCTCTCTCTCTCTCTCTCTCTCTCTCTCTCTCTCTCTCTCTCTCTCTCTCTCTCTCTCTCTCTCTGGCAAGATATTTTCTCTGCTGCCTTTGGTTTTGTTAGCAGCTGAGAAAAGAGGCAAAGAGAAAAGAAGATGCACAGTGAATATATGTCGTGCAGCTGACTGCAGAGGAATCAGGACAGACTTTCCAGCCATCGCCTTCCTCCACCGCAGCAGTTTCTCCTTAGGAGGTTTTTTTTAAAAGGACAAAGATTCTCCTCCTCCTTCTTCATCCCAACACCATCCGATCAGGAGCACCATCTTCCTCCTGGTGTGTGTGTGTGTGTGTTCACATAAGGACCCGCAGGGCTTATGCTGCTTTTCCCCTATCCCTGAAAGGCACGGACTCGGAGATGATGCAGCCGGGGGGCTTAGTGTGAACTCACAGCGCAAAAGCTCCTCCGCCAGCAAGGCCGGACCGAGAGGAGTGACTCTGGGGGAGGGGGGAGGGGGGGTTAAAGCTGCGCAGGAGGAAGGAATACCCTACTTGGATTTTTGCAGAGGGTCTTCCTCCTACTTTGTTCTTCATTTTTCTTTCTTTTCTTTTTTTTTGCATCTGTCATCTCCTGTTTTTGCAACGATGCATAGCCTTTAAGCCTTTCAGAATGTGGAGGCAACATTTTCCAGGCAAGCAGCATGTTTCCTGTTTTTTTCTGGATGTCTAATAAAGTCTGGCATGTGAAGAGGTGGGAGGGAACTGGGAGGATGTGTATGTATGCGGTGTGGTCAGGCGTCGTGTTGAGATCAGCTACCTGTGCTTGCCTTGTGTTTCAGAGGTCACAGCAGGAAAACGTAGACGGAGAACAGGAAGTCCAGTTTCATTGTGCCACGGAAGCTGTTGTCCTAGGAGAGCACAGCGTTGAAAAGGTTCTGGTTTCCCTGGCAGGGGACAGACTGGTGTGGCGGGCTGCAGGCTGTTGACAGGGGTGGAGCACTGGCAGCAACAGGACAAGTGGCTTTTGTGCTCTACTTTTTTTTGGGGGGGGGGGGGGGGGGGGTGAGAAGGAAGGGAAGGGCAAAGAGAAGCCTGCCAACAAAGGGTGCTTATACCCACCCTCCTCACTCGCTTCGCCCCCTTCTTTTCTGCCACTTCTGTACGACTCACACGGGGTTTGTGTGCGTGTAGGAATCAGAGAAGTGATAAGCAAGTATTTCAGCCCCGGTATGCTAGATGTAGACGGCACTGCACGCTCTGGCAGAGTGCCATTTGAACTGGAAGGGAACTCCATCGAGGAAAGCAAAGTGTTGTTTGACTTAATGGCACATCTGTGCTGTAGCCCACAGTGGGGCTGCAGGCACCATGCCAGTGTTGTGTTGGTTCCTATCCATTAGTTCCCACAGCCATACAAGTGTGTTCCTGCTGAACGCGTGTTCCGAACGCAGCTCGCTCCTCTTTTAGAACACTTATGCATCTTGGATAATTTGCAGCTGATTTGTATACCTCTGATATAGTTTTTGCAAATCCTTTGAATATGCTAATGGGTAGCTCTCCTAGCTAGCCTTGGTATTGTTTGCGTGAAAATGGAGACTTATGTTAGTCAATCAAAATCACAACTTACAAGGGCAGCATCAGAGTGTTTTTCCTCACATTGGTAGGAGTTGATTTGCAGTAAATGCAGCAATTAAAAGACTAAGTTACTGTTTGTCCCTTGGACAAGTTACTGGGTTATTGTTACTTTATTAGCAGGCAGCACCATGTATGTCTTTCCTCTGCAAAAAGAACAACAACAACGTTTTATTTTAGTCTGTAGCTGAATCAAAGTGGTTTTTAAGGTTTTTTTCCAGTATTTTTGTGAATGTTGCTTAATTTTAAATGGTTTATCCATGTTTCCTGCTAGGCTGCTACAAGTCCATCCAAACGTGGACACCCCATAAATACAGCCTGTTTGTGTGAACTGGAGAGCCCATGTGGGTTATGCTTCAGAGCGGGGCAGTGCACTAAATGGCTGTAACTGTTGGCGGTCAGCAGCGGCAGACTTTGTTGTCAAGACGGAGCCGCTGTCATGTCACAGCTTGGGGGTTGCTAGGTAACCATTAGCAGCAGACGATAATAGCCTGTTGGAGTGGCCTTTCTGGTCCCCGTGCTTCCATATTGCTGTTGTTCTCTGATGTCTTGTATTTTCTCTTTACCTCCTTTTTGTCTCCGTTCTGGTTCCTGTTCCCCTCTTTGGAGGCAACTTTACACCAGCAGCAGAGGCCAGTGGTAGGAAGGGACTCCCAGCTCCTTCCACCACATAATGGAAACTCTGGCCTCATCTCCCAGTGCTTCTCAGCTCTTTCCCAGTGCCAGGCAATGACTAAGTGTTGCTGGCTGAGGAACCACATTCTGAGTTGAGTTCGGCTTCCACATCTAGTGGAATGATTCAAAACACTCAGCTGTCATCAGAGCCTTCTAGTAATTGATTATGGGAAACAAATTAACAATGTTTCTGTTGTTATTCATATGTTACTGTTATTATTGCTTAATAATGCGTTGTATGGCTCAGATCTCACGATAGTGATTTATCAAAACATCTATACATAACACAACACCTATTTTGTTTTTAAGTTAGGCTACTGATTAATAATGTGGAAGATTTGTTGTTGGTGGTATTAGAGATAACAACGATGCGCTCACAAAATTATGTTTGTTTGTTTTTATTTTGCTGCTTGACGATGGTGCATCCATGAACTAAATCAGGTTTTAGAGTTTCAGATCAGTTTTCCTGATCATGCTGAACATTCTTGGATCATCTTCCTATTTTTTGTGCATCGCTAAAATAAACATGGCATTATTTTTGGTCAATATTGAGATCACAATTATTTAACAGGATTATTCGTTGGGTTCTTGTATTTGTATTTTTTATTTTATGCAGTCATCAAAGTAATTTGTGTATACAGAAACATCTTATCAAACATATAGATACATATAGGAGCTCTGAAACAGCACCACAGTTCACATATTAGTGAGGCTCCTGGCATCTATTCACTAGGTTGCATCAGCTGAGCTGTTTAGTGGCAAGTAAAACTTATGATGATTGAAACTATGAGAACAGAATTACTACTATTACTCATAAAAACAAAATAGATTTCACAACAAAAGCCTAATGGCAGGCCTATTTTGGATGAAAGTAGAAGAAATAAATGTTGTTATACTCAGACATTTGTTTAAAATATGTATTGATCCTAATCTTCAACCTGATCAATCAGTCACAAGAACTAAACATGAGCCTCAGTGTCCAATCAGGAAGTCGATGCATGCTAGTGAATGATATCGGTGGACACTATGCCATGGGGTCATACTTTATCAACAAAGGTGGTAAATCTTTTGAAGTGTGTCCTAGACCACCAGTGTGTTTTGCCTTCAGTCTGCTTGCACTAACTAAGCCCTGGTGCACGAGGAGTTAGCCTGCAGCGGTGGGGTGGAGGGGGGTGTCATTCAGAAAGCATGGCAGAATATGAACACGCTGGAAACAATATTTAGCTGATCACATGCTATTGTGACTTTTTATTTTTTTTAGCTGAAACTGAAATTAAAAACAGATCAGTTGCTTCGTTCTACAATCTTCTTTCATTAAAGAGCAAGTCACCCCCCACCAGAGTCCTACTCTACTCCCACTTCCTGTTTGAAAAGGGCAACAAATGCTGTTGCCTGGCAGACCAAGAGGACAGAGCAGCTAACAAATGCACACACACACACACAGGCCATTCTGTAAAGCAGTTCTGCGTCGTAATGTCTGTTGTAAAGTACTCCACAACATCGTAAACAGACGCGGCGCCACCTATCTTCAACGCCTAGGCGCGGCGCTCCCCGTGTGCCCACTCTCATTAACTATAATGGCTTCTATTTAAAATGACCCAGGCTTTAGCCAATAGCGGTGGCAGATTTAAATTCAAATACAGTGCAGAGTTTTTACCTGAAGACGGCACAACACTGCCAGTTTTAGGCAAAATATTTAAATTTTAAGTAAGATGCACTAAAGTGCCATATTATGGACTACATGTGTCTACAGCACAGTTAGACACTCATTTATATAGTTGATTTGAATACATTAAAAAAATAGTTGATTTGGGGGTGACTTGCTCTTTTAAAGCTGTTATAGTGAATCTGCAAACATCTTCCCTGGTTCCCAGGAAACTCACATTGCCAGAGGAAATGAGAGAGTGTGAAACACCAGTCACTGTTTCTAGATCCAAACATCTTTTGTTGTCTGTGACTTCAAATGGTGTTTTTCTTTTTGGGACTCTGAAGTGGAAGAAGCCGGCTGTTTCTCCTTCTCTGATGTTATTGAGCGGAGAACCTCTCACACCAGCGGTGTTCTGTTGCTAAATAAGTGTGTTATGAATGGAGGACCCAGGGCGGTGCGGCAGTTCTTTCGGTTTGAGCTGCGTTATTGGCGGAGGTTTTTAGACAAATCTATGTTATTATCATTTTTTATGGAGTTTTTTTTATGTCCACAATCTATTTGCAGCTATACTACGTTAGAATGTTAAGAAGCGTGAAAAAGTGTTTTAAAGGGACTGTGTAGTTTTTACCATTAATCTCCAAAAATATCCATCTAAATGTTGAAAATGAATGAAGTGATGCCCAGTTCATCACTGGCTGCTTTGTAACATATAGCCATGAAAATCAGGTCTGAAATACATGGGAGTTGGTCTAAGTCTCTGGACGCCATATTAGGTGCCATGTTTCCTTCTACGGGAGCCCGTGAGGACAAAATGCATTTACTGATTTGTAACAAGGGGTTACAAAACTTTCACCATTCATGAACACATTTACCAGTTCACTCATTGCCATTGATGAAAGGGAGTCTAATGTGCTTGTCTTTGTCCTTGAGATTGTGCTGCCAGGGATTTTTGACCCTAATGGCCATCCGTTGGTGAGGGTTTAACTCGAAAACAAAAATGCCCTGCCCCCTGTCGCCAGGGAAAATACACATTGTCACTTTAAGCTAATTTGCTTTCCAAATTTGCTATAACAGCTTGAAGTGGTGAAAAATATTATCGTGAAACTGTAGAGCCAGTGTCATCTTTGGTGAGTTTTGGTCATTCTCACTGAGACAAAGGTTCTGTTTTCTTACCTCTGAAACTGAGGTCAACAGATTTAACTACAATGATTTATAAATAACTTGGCATCATGTTATGCTGCAGCAGCAGATCTCCTAAAATGACCGTTTTAGAAAATAATTCCAAGGCCCATTTTTTCCTATCTTAATGATAAATGTTTTTGAGCTGCTTTTATTCCATTGCAAAAGCATTATTGTACTAAATTTAAAATTAAAATGAGTCTTATCGTATTGCTCTGTGCCCAAAGAGTCTGAGGCATTTGTCCTAGAAGATAAATAGTGAGTTGCAAAAAAAAAGCTGGAAGATTACTGGGATGAGGCTGGTTTTGACAAATTTCAAACCACCAATTCTTCCGTTAATAACAATAATGTTTCTCTCCTATCATTATCAGTCAAATTAAATAAGCCAACGTCACTTCAAGCTCTGGTTATTAAGCTGGAGTGTTGATGTGTCTTTATTTTTTACTTGTCTTGTAGTTAATTAATTTTTGGTGGGAAAATAATGCGAAGACTAATCACCAGTGAGGAAAATCATTAGCTGCAGCTCCAGATCTGACAGAGAATATCATTACACAGACCCAGCAGGGGTTGTGTGTACGTGTGAATGTGTGTTACGCTTTCTTTTTTGGCAGGTAAACCCACAACAGCATCTGCCTCCCTTAGTGAAAATTAACTTGCACACATTCAACACACACATGAGCATTAGCAGCCTGGCAACAGTTTAGCAACAAGCAGAGGAAGCGAGAAGACAGAGGGATGAGAGGAAACGAGGGGGATTAATTAAGGAAGGAGGGAAATTAAGAGCACTATCCCACCCGCGGTTCTGACACGATTCCTAACTCCACAAGCTCCTGCCCTCAGCGAGCACATTAGCTGACAATTGATGCACCGTGTCTGAGTCATCTCGTCTCTGAACCATTCAGAGCTCAGTTTATTTGTTGAGGTGGCAAACCGTTCTCAGGTTCCTGGATGCTGCTGTGACAAAATGTCACAGCGCTCCCTAAAACCAAATCGTCTGACTGGAGATGTGACCATGTTTCTGTGTCTATGTGTAGCGTACAGGAAATGTTTCAGCGAAGGGTTAATTGTTGCCAGACTGACTGCTGTTTTAAGTCAGTGTTAGAAAAGAGAACATCGGTTTTATTCGGCATGATGGATCCGCAGTTTGCTCTGTGCCATTAGATGGATAAATTATTGATGTTAACAATCACTGAAAAGAACTGATATGACCCACATCTTACCAACATATATCCTTTTTTAATTTTCAGACACCAAACATATAGATTCATTGGTAGAAAACACATTGTAATCGAATATTTAAATGGTTTAACACTGAAAGACAGTTTTACAAAGTACATAAAAAGATGATGTGAGAAAGCTGAACCCAAAAGCTGATGCTTCAGAGCATTTGAGTGTTACGGACAATCATGAAACAATCATGAATCTTTTGGAATCAAAGTGAAGTCTATTAACAATAAGTTCTTCTAACTGCCTCAGTTAGTTCTGCTCAAGAAAACTAGTCAAAATAGAGCCAGTTATCTAAAAAAAAACTTCACTGCAAATACTATTTTACCAGCTTTTAATTGACATAGATTTTGCATTTCATGGTTCCAACTAAAGTACCTGTTAGCCACGGAGCTAGCTACAATAGCTAGCTCCGTAGCTAATTTCCACTGCAAATAACCGTTAAGTTCTGTTAACTAATTAATAATGTGGTGGTGTCAAGGTTTATGAGATAGCAAACGCATGAACTTAAATTTGACCTTTGATCTTCGTCTCCCCTCCCCCCTGTCACACCTGGTGTGGGTGTGATGCCTTGGTCTGCCTGAGTGTTCGTGGCTCCCGGGTCAGGGAGTTTAAGATTTTTGGCATCTGCCTGATCAATCCCGGTGGCGGCCTGGGGGGGTCTGGGTCCCTGGGCTCTGCTGGGTCCCCGGCGGGGGTGGTCGCCCCTGGGTCCCGGGTCGCTGGGTCCCGGACTCGGCCGGCTAGGGGGTGGGAGGCTGCGGGCAGGCCTGAGGACTTGCCGCTGATATCTCCAGGGGCTCTGCCGGCTGCTGGTTGTGGCCCCCCGGGGCGATCCTCTGTGCCTCTCGAGGGGGGCGGGGGCCTTTCTGGTTGCGGGCTCCTTGGGGTTCCTGTGTTCTGGGGCAGCGCCTGGATCTCTGGGACTTGGAGCTCCCCCCCGTCTCCTACGCGTCTTTGGGGGGCAGATCTGTGGTCCCTCACACTCTCTATTGGACGCTCCTATAGATAAACCTTACATAAACAAGCGCGTGTACACACACAGGTGCTCACATGGTGCTCTCATAAGTATGGGCTTGGGCACGTTCAACACATGTCTTAAGACTATGGTGGGCACTCAATGCACTGTGGTATATTATCGTGTGACTGTTTAGTTAAACAATGATTGATTATATATTTCTTCATCAAGTTGACGCAGTGATAGCTTGATTTTGTTATATTGGTGTTGTGTCCCATTTTTTGTTATGTTTTGCTTTTTTCTCGTCTCATTTTGCAGGTCTAGAAGCAGACTCTTGTTCATTATTGTTTATTTTTGTTGAATCCCCCCCCCACCTAACCCCCTCTCTCCCCACCTTTTCTCTTTTCCTTTCTCTTTCACCTCTGTCTCCGTGTCTGGTCGAAATTACAAAGCATTCAAAAACAATAACAATAAAGTTTTAAATATCAGGTGCGACATTAAAAGCAGACTCTTTGATGCTCCACCTGAGACATTAAAAGCAGATGCTCTGATGCTCCACCTGAGAGTAAAACTGTAAGGCTTGTTACCAGCATTCAGACATCAATTCTGCTTGCTTCACAGCCAGACAGGACACGTTAAAAAAAAAAAAAAAAAAAAAAAAAAAAATTTGACCTTTGATTTCCCCAGCCACTTGGGCCAGCTCCTCCGGGGGAATCCCAAGGCGTTCCCTGGCCAGGTGAGAGACATAGTCCCTCCACCGTGCCCTGGGTCTATCTTTAGGTCTCCTCCCGGTTGGACGTGCCCGGAAAACCTCACCAGGGAGGTGTCCAGGAGGCATCCTGACCAGATGCCCGAGCCACCTCAACTGGCTCCTCTCGATGTGGAGGAGCAGCGGGCCTACTCCGAGCCCCTCCCAAATGACCGAGCTTCTCACCCTATCTCTAAGGGAGAGCCCAGCCACTCTTCGGAGAAAACTCATTTCGGCTGCTTGTATCCGCAATCTCATTCTTTCGGTCACTACCCAAAGCTCATGACCATAGGTGAGGGTAGGAACGTAGATCGACCGGTAAATCGAGAGCTTCGCCTTCTGACTCAGCTCTCTCTTCACCACAACAGACCGGTACAACACCCGCAAATGCAGCACCAATCTGCCTATCGATCTCACGCTCCAGTTTTCCCTCACTCGTGAACAAGACCCCAAGATTCTTAAACTCCTCCGCTTGGGGCAGGACCTCATCCCTGACCCGGAGAAGGCATTCTACCCTTTTCCGAATCAAGACCATGGTCTCAGATTTAGAGAAGCTGATTCGCTGTTCCTCCCAACCACACCTATGAATGAAATATATTTATTTCATTTTGTTAGTTTATCTGTGTGTCAGTAAGTTATAAAATAGCATCTAAGTTGTAACTACCCCACATCTATTTGTCTGGATACACAAAACAACGTGTGATTAAAAACGTTAGAAATAGCTGCAACTCAGAGTCTTTAAATCTGAATTTCTTGACCTTTTTTTTTTTTTTTTGTAAAATTAAAAGAGAAAAAGCACATTTTAATCTTTCTTTGCATTGGCCGCTTATGTGCACCATCTGCTGGTCTGTATTGTAAACAGCTGTAAATAAAAGTAGCTTACACTAGTAGTCAATACATGTACTCACTTTATTCATCAATGCAGGAGTATTTATTTCACACTGAAAGAATATTTCAAACATTTTAAAATGCATTCCTGTACAAAAGTTTTGAAATAGTTGCGTTACCCTGAATGGTCTCTGTTTAGAGAAATATTGTTTAAAGTGTAAAGCAAACTTGTTAAGTTTTATAACGTAATGTTTGTATGATCTAAACTGAAATTTAGGAGATTGCAGCTCTTTTAGGATGGCTTAGATGCACTACAACTAGCTGTTAGCTCATCAATCCCAAAGAAAGTTATCCGTTTCCAAAATTCATCCATTCAGAAGTCTATTTTTAAGTAGGACAGCAGATATTTACAGCTTCCACAAGTTTTGTGGTCTAATGTGTGCTTTTTCATCACTTTCCCAAAACACAATAATTTACTGGATTGAACTTATATTTAGTTCCTGTAGAGCACCTTGCCGCCTACTTAGAACTTGTGGATATTTTTGACCTGCACATAATCACCTGCACAGCCATCACTCCAAAGCTATTTTTCCACTTTAATAAGACGGTGCTTTAAATTCCTGCATGTAACACATCTAAACGCATGAAATTCTAGTCTACATAATTACAGACTATTTCCGATGCACAAACCACAGGCGCATGTCAAGTAGCAGCGCGGGGAGGGAAAGGTGCTGATAAGGGTGTCATGAATGCATCACTGATCAGACACGCATGTGGTGGTATTGTGCAGCTGACAGATCCAGTGATTCTGGTTGAGACTGGTTTGATATACATGCTGTCAGTTTACCACGATGGGAGTGTTGTCTGTCACCTCCCTGCTTCCTCTGCCTGAATCCATCATCTTCTCTCCATCAAAATCAGCCGAGTGAAAATCAGTCTGTCACAAAAGAGGATACACACACACGCACACAATTGAGATTGTGGAAAGACAAAGTGGCAGTGAAGGAGTGAAAATGATAGGAAAGGGGGAGAAAGAGTGACAGCTGAGGTGAAGGAATGACAGAGAGAGGAAGGGCGGAGATCGCGGAGAGACGGCTGAGGAATGATAGCCAAGGTCGGGAGGAAATGTATGTGAGGAGAGAGATAAAGGGCTCAGATACACAGTGAGCAAACAAATAGACGGAGAGTAGACATCGGCAGAAGAGTGGAGCTGTCAGAAGTATTATCACCAGAACCCCTTCCTTTCACCACATCACCCCGGTTCTCCAGCAGCTTCACTGGCTCCCAGTTAAATTCAGGTCCATCTTCAAAATTCTTCTCCATACCTTCAAAGCCATCCATAACCTCTCTCCTCCATATATCTCACACCTTATAAGTGTTAACACCCCCTCCCGTTCTCTCAGATCTTCTTCCTCCCTCTATCTTGCTGTTCCTTCTGCCCGTCTCACTACCATGGGGAGCAGAGCTTTCAGCCGCTCTGCTCCCCGTCTCTGGAACTCACTCCCCCCAGACATCAGGAACATCGACAGTTTCACCCTTTTCAAAACCAGACTCAAAACACATATGTTTAAATCTGCCTATGACCTCTGATTTTGTTTCTCTATTTGTTGTTTCTTCTTTGCGTTTTATTGCTGTTTTAATGTATTTTCTGTCAAGTGACTTTGGGTGTTCTGAAAGGCGCTTTTAAATAAAATGTATTATTATTATCATTATTATTATGAGAAGATGCTATCGCACGAGGAGCGATCCAGGGAAATACAGCAAGGTAGACGATGCTGTGAGATGTAAGAGAGGAAGAGTCTGCAGCGGGGAGATTTAAAGAGACTGAAAGGTCAAAGAGACCAGAGAAACCCAGTGGATGATTCACGGAGTTCAGCCAATCTAACTTGTGCCTGAGGGTTTGATGCAGCCTGCCAACAGCTTTTCTCCCCTACTGCTTCCCTCACCTACACACCCACTCCTGTCTATAAGCGTTAGACACACGTTTGCACCGCTGTGATTGCAGCACTTGTGGCTTCACTCTGTGAGTCCAACTCAGCAGACATTTCTGCAGGAATCCTTGGGTTGTGACTGGGGTTGCTGGAAGCTGCTCTCGCCCCCTCTGATTAGTTATTTGTTTGGATTCATCTCACATGTGCGGTCAGCAAAGTGGTATCATCATCTACGAGTATAGTCTCTTCATCGAATACAATACAAATAAATATCTTTTATTGAATTGAATACTTTTATTTGAATTTTATGATAAATAGAACACTAACCTCCACAACTAATCACTGAACCTTGTCTGGATGTATGTTTGATGAAAGACTGTGTATGTATGTGTGTGCATTTTATATATAATGAGAATAAACTAAAAAAAATAATTTAAATTTTAATATAAAATTGTTTCAGCTCTACAAAATAAATATCTTTTAAGTATTTATAGTTTTCACATAGCTGTTTTCTACAAAACATTCTTCATACTTTTCATTAACATGTTGCACGTTTGCTCCTTTTATTTACATTTGTGCTGAAAGCCACGTCCCTGTGGCGGTTCTTTGTAAAAGAACCTCATGATCGCCAGGCTTTACCTGTCTCCGCTAACGTCAGAGGGGGTGCTGCTTGTAGCTGGAGCAGGTGTTTGAACCGACCATGAGGACGACCTGGAGCATTTGAGGAAAATCCGTCTTCCTTGTCCTCTGCACAGTAAATGTATCCAGGCGCTTGCTCCTCTGACCTCCACTCATGCAAGTGGAGCCAAAAATAAAAGTGCACTAAAACGGGCGGCAAAAGCCTGTTAAGTGATCACCATGACAACAGACCGGCACCGAGAGGCCATACCTCCACCGTGATATCCACTTGGAGGCTGTACCGCCGGACTGCTCGCTTTCTGTCCGCTGCATCTTTTGTGTCCTCAACATCTCCTTTCATCTTCTCCTTAATGCGTCTCCTGGGAGCTTTTTAGGCTAACAGGCAGTCTGTTTTTAAAGCATGTCTACGTTCTCTCTTCCCCATCTGACATATTACTTGTTTATTTTTGCCACACACAACTCTTTTAATCTTAAACCTCCTAATCTCACTGTTATCTATCCTAATCAGCCTTCTCTGATGTAATCCCACTGAGCAGTGACCTAATGAGTCCTCCTCCACCTCCCCTCTCGTGTACCTTTCTCCATCCTGCTCCTTATCAGAGTCTGACGTCATTGTAATCTTATTATAACTTTTAAAAGTGTACAGAAACGCGTGTAGGCTTGCACATGCCAAGATGGTCACATTCAGGTACAGATCCTGGGAACAAGCAGAAAAACCAGAGATAAGGTGGAGATTTTGTTTATCAGAACTGGACTGTAGCTTGTTCTGACAGCTGGCATTAGATCCATAGCTGCTGGCTGAGTAATTATCATGATCTGTGTGATCAGTGTCTTCCCCTCATCGGTCCAACAGCACATGGCCCTTCCTCTCAGCAGCAGCATGAATATTTATCCTCCCCACTTGTTAACATTGTATGAAGCAGGGCCTTAATTGTCTGTCTTCTCGGTGCGACACGCCGTCTTCTGTGGGATGTGTGAGAAGGTCGAGCCACCGGGGAGCTCGGGTCCTCGCGGCTCTCTTCACTCCAAGTGAGAAAAGTAGTGAGAGGAAATGGGAACAAGGCGAGCGGCGGTATAACCAAAAATACTTTGTCAAGCGCGCCGTGGTGCAGATGTGAATTGGCTGTGGGTTTGTTTCAGGCTTGTAGCGTTTTCTCTAACACGCTCCATTTCAATGATGCATTGCTCTTTTGAGGCAGGGCAGGAATGAAACTCTTTTTCTGAAGATTGCAGAGTTTTCTTTTATTTATTCTGCTCTACGACTGCTGGTTCCAGCTCCTTCTTTTTCTAACTGAGAAATGCTCGTCGTTGTCAGCATATTGACACAGAAAGGAGGCAGTGGTGTAGATTCAAGATGCAGGAGTGTTCCTGTAAATCTAATCCAGTCGTGAGTAGGCGCATTGATTTATTGAACAAGCTTTGTTAGTTTGGAGAAGCCTCGTTTCCCGCTACATTCTAATAAGCTGTGTGCACGTGCGCCTACATGCACTGGGTAATTGTTATCTGAGTCATTGTTTTTCAGGATAAATGTAAGTGATCTGGAGCAAGTTCTACTCTTCCTGAAGTTTAATTTTCTTCTTGCAGCTTCATTTTGTGTACATTCTTTTTGCAGTAGTTGCAATCTATTTTATTATTTCTTTTTGGTTTTTCTAACTTTTAAATATATGAAGAATGAAGTGGGCAAAGCATCTGTTTAACAGGTCTGGCAATAAGTACACATTTTGTGCAACCAATTATCTCCTCTGAATTGTATAAAATCAAAACATTTGAAGCTATTTATTCTCCATGTAAAGATTTAAATGGGTGTGTCATCAGACAGTGACTGTTGGTGAGGAGATGGAGACACAAAATTGCAGTAAAATTTGTAAATCTCCCTAGTCATACGTATAGGACATTAGTGACTTGTTTTTTATATGGTCAGGTCATATGGGGCACATTAAGTAATAGGGATGTAAGAAAATGTCGATACAGCAATATATCGTGATATTTTTCCTGCGATATTATATCAATATTCAAAAGCCCTGTATCAAATTTTGAGAAGAATTTACTTGCTGATGATACTCTTATTTTATTTGTCTTGATACCTGGTAATCTACACTCACTGGCCACTTTACTGGGTATGCCTTGCTAGTACTGGGTTGGACATCCTTTTGCCTTCAGAACTGCCTTAATCCTTCGTGGTGTAGATTCAACAAGGTACTGGAAACATTCAGTTGCAGCGATGATCAGTTGTTACAAGGCAGGATGTATCCATGCTTTCATGTTGTTGATGCCAAATTCTGACCCAACCATCCTAATGTTGCAGCAATAGTCAAGACTCATCAGACCAGGCAATATATTTCCAATATTCTATTGTCCAATTTTGGTGAGCCTGTTCAAATTGTAGCCTCAGTTTCAGGTTCTTAGCAGACAGGAGTGGCACCTGTTGTGGTCTTTTGCTGCTGTATCTGCCTCAAGTTTCAACGTGTTGTATGTTCAGAGATGCTCTTCTGCATACTTTGGTTTAACGAGTGGTTATTTGAGTAACTGTTGCCTTTCTATCAGCTCAAACCAGTATGACCATTCTCCTCTGACCTCCACAAGGCCTTTTCACCCACAGAACTGCCACTCACTGGATGTTTTCCCTTTTTCGGACCATTCTCTGTAAACCCTAGAGATGGTTGTGCATGTCAGTCCCAGAAGATCAGCAGTTTCTTAAATACTCAGATCAGCCCATCTGGTACCAACAACCATGCCACGTTCAAAGGCACTTAAATCACCTTCCCCCTTTCTGAAGCTCGGTTTGAAATGCAGTGGATGATCTTGACCATGTTAACATGCCTAAATGCATTGAGTTGCCACCATGTGATTGGCTGATTAGTAATTTGTGTTAACAAACAATTGGACAGGTGTACCCAATAAAGTGGCCAATAAGTGTATACATTTTACTCGTCCTACATATCCACATGGCTAGAAATTAGCTTCTTTGGTGTCAAATTTTCTTGGGTTTTAGTAAAAAAAGAAGTTCTGAAAATCTTCTTGTCTTATGGTTCTTTTGGTGAAAGCACAAAACTGTCTGGTGCTTGAATTGGTGAACTTTTAATGCTTTAAATTTTTGTTCTATTCAGATCAACGATTTCTTGTTTTTATCCAAATCAGTCTGTAATGATGTATTCAAAAAGTGCAACATGAGTAAAACAACTCTATCTGCTTTTTTGTTTGCTTCTCCAGGTATTCGACCCCAAATCATGAACGGGCCAATGCACCCGCGTCCATTGGTGGCACTGCTGGACGGTCGCGACTGCACTGTGGAGATGCCCATCCTGAAAGACTTGGCGACTGTCGCCTTCTGCGACGCTCAGTCAACACAGGAGATCCACGAGAAGGTAGGACGCTCTTACACTTGCAGCTGAAACAAACTACATGACTCGTGTTGTTTGCCTCTGTGAGGCGCGCTGGCCTCATGCACATTCGGCAGTTAAAATATAGTGGCTTTGTTATGATTTAATGTCACTTTGTGGTAGAGAGTACGATGCCTGTTTCAGAGCCATTGTTCTAATAGAGTCTTGCATGCCATGGATGCTGTGTAATTACATCGGCGTGTAGAGGTTCTTTATTGCTTTTTGTACAGCACTTCGGCTGCAAAACAATATATATCTACAGAGATGTGTATCACCCAAGTGCTATCTCTTCCTCCGAAGATAGAGCACTGCTGCATCTTTCCCTTTGCTGTCTTTATGAAAATGGGACACATTAAAAAAAGAACCATTTGCATAAAGATCAATTCAATCAAAGACCTTGGGCATGAGAGAGAAGAGGGGGAGTGTGTGGCTTTTTGTTTGTTTTAACGCTACCTTATCAGGAAAAACATGATTGTAATGTTCACCTCACCAGCATATTCAGCAGTTCGCTGTAATAACCTGCAGTCTGGATACCCAGAGGGGTGTTATAGATTGAAAATGCCCAATCTCCATTTTGTGCAGCATGTATGCAGAGATGTAGTGTCGCTAAGTGTGGGATTTTATCATAATGGAGTCAAGGCCGACATCAGCTGCCACACACATCTGCAAGCAATGTAGAAAGTTTTGAAAGAGACTGGTCACGGGGTGGAATGTGGAATTGGCCTTAGGTGATTGCAGGTCTACTGTCAGATATTCATCTGGTGAGGGAGAAATGATGAGATGAAGACAACTACTGAGGAAGAAGACAACGTTCCAGTACAGACCCAGCATGCAGAACCTGTACTCATCATTGATCGCTTTTCCTTAAAATTTTATGGTGTTGGCCCTTTAGAAACATTCTATTGCCACAGCTTCTGTGGTTGGATTTTAAAGAAATTTAATTTTGCACATCAAACTTGTAAAGTTTGAAGGTAAACTCACTTTATATCATTTAAAGGTGTGGTTGACTGAAACCCCCTTTTTTATGATTATTTCTGAAAATAGTCTCCTACTCCTTCCTCCTGCATTAGCTTCTGATAGAAAAACGCTGGAAAATGCTCAGATTTGACAATCCTCACAGGTCTACGTCACACTGTCACTTAACATTATTGGACTCACCCATCTTGAGTCAAAGAGAAGGCTGTTGTTGGTTTAGCTTCCAGCATCCAACAGACTACTAGTAAAAGCTAACCCTTCACATTAGCAACTCCACCAAACGGCAGAAGCTCCTCCAGGCTTGTGTTATTTGTGGAGAGGGGTTAGGGATAGGATAAACATCCATGTTGCAAATCAGTGGTAGAGTCATGTTGTTGTTATCCAATCAGAGGTGAGATGTCCAAATATCAGGAAATTCAGGTCCTTCTGAAAAAATAGCATATTGTGATAAAGTTAATTATTTTCCGTAATGTACTGATAAACATTAGACTTTCATATGTATTAGATTCATTACACACAACTGAAGTAGTTCAAGCCTTTTATTGTTTCTAATATTGATGATTGTGACATACAGCTCATGAAAACCCAAAATTCCTATCTCAGAAAATTATCACATCATGAAATGGTTCTCTAAACGAGCTGTTAATCTAATTATCTGAATCAACTAATTAACTCTAAACACCTGCAAAAGATTCCTGAGGCTTTTAAAAAGTCCCAGCCTGGTTCATTACTCAAAACCGCAATCATGGGTAAGACTGCCGACCTGACTGTTGTCACTGTCAGCTTGCATGTGAGGTGGACAGCGAGCTGAAGATTTGGAGAGTTTAATTCAGATAATCGGTTGTGTTTGCCATCATTGACACCCTCAAGCAAGAAGGAAAGACATTTCTGAACGAATAGGCTGTTCCCAGAGTGCTGTATCAAGGCACCTCAGTGGGAAGGAAAAAGTGTGGCAGAAAACACTGCACAAGAGGAGGTGACCGGTCCCTGAGGAAGATTGTAGAGAAGGACTGATTCCAGACCTTGGGGGACCTGCGGAAGCAGTGGACTGAGTCTGGAGTAGAAACATCCAGAGCCACCGTGTACAGGCATGTGCAGGAAATGGGCAACAAGTGCCGCATTCCCCAGGTCAAGCCACTGTTGAACCAGAAACAGCGGCAGAAGCGCCTAACCTGGGCTACAGAGAAGCAGCACTGGACTGTTGCTCAGTGGTCCAATGTACTTTTTTCGGACGAAAGCAAATTTTGCATGTCATTCGGAAATCAAGGTGCCAGGGTCTGGAGGAAGACTGGGCAGAGGGAAATGCCAAAATGCCTGAAGTCCAGTGTCAAGTACCCACAGTCAGTGATGGTCTGGGGTGCCATGTCAGCTGCTGGTGTTGGTCCACTGTGTTTTATCAAGGGCAAGGTCAATGCAGCTAGCTATCAGGAGATTTTGGAGTACTTCATGCTTCCATCTGCTGAAAAGCTTTATGGAGATGAAGATTTCATTTTTCAGCACAACCTGGCACCTGCTCACAGTGCCAAAACCAGTGGTAAATGGTTTACTGACCATGGTATTACTGTGCTCAATTGGCCTGCCAACTCTCCTGACCTGAACCCCATAGAGAATCTGTGGGATATTGTGAAGAGAAAGTTGAGAGACACAAGACCCAACACTCTGGATGAGCTTAAGGCCGCTATCGAAGCATCCTGGGCGCCCATAATACCTCAGCAGTGCCACAGGCTGATTGCCTCCATGCCACGCCACATTGAAGCAGTCATTTCTACAGACGGATTCCTGACCAAGTATTGAGTGCATAACTGAACATAATTATTTGAAGGTTGACTTTTTTGTATTAAAAACACTTTTCTGTTATTGGTTGGATGACATACGCTAATTTTTTGAGATAGGAATTTTGGGTTTTCATGAGCTGTATCATGATTAGAAACAATAAAAGGCTTGATCTACTTCAGTTGTGTGTAATGAATCTAATATGAAAGTCTAATGTTTATGAGTACATTACAGACAATAATGAACTTCATCACAATATGCAAATTTTTTGAGATGGACCTGTAATGGTACTTACACATTATGGTCAGTACGGTCAGGGGAGGAAAGCATCAGTTCGGTCTCGAACGGGCTGTGTAGTGTTCACATGTAATTCCGAATGACTTCTCAGGAATGCAGAATTTCCCAAGCCCTTAGGCGGCATTTAAGACACGCAGGAAAGTCTGTGGTGTCCTCCATAAGATTAAACAAAGGCAGGCATGAGCTGTGTTGCTTTTGGAGGCTCTGAACCACTTTATCTTATTAATTTGCTGCGTGTGTCCCCATTAAACTCTGTCCTCTGCTGCTGCAAGCCACACACACACACACACAAAAACTGCTTTCTCCTCCCACTGAGCTGCTGTCCGCCGGCTCGCTGAGGTGAGAGCTCAGTGCAGTTCGGTGCTAACACGCTATGTGTAAGCACCATAAGACTCCAAATTCTGCCATCAGAACCTCAGCTGTGATGTGTGTCACGGCTAGTTACTGGAAATGGTGCACCAGTTATTTTTTCCTCCTGGTGCCTGAACCAGATTTCCAAATGTCACAGTTTGTTCATGCCGTCCACCATTAAATTAAAAACAAGAAGAAGTAGTAGATCGTGTTTGATATCGCTGTTTGATGTCACATACGAATGATGTTGTTCCTGTCCACATCCATGAAAAACACACTGCTGCACTTCTGGAAAGATGCTGGGAGTAAATAAATTGTTAGGTCACATGAATTGACGTAATCTACGTAGATATGAAATTGCATTGCTGCAATTGACTTTTATTTTGAAAATTACTGGACATTTTACACTGACACCACGTGTGATTTCCCGTCTAGCTCTATGTTAACCGAGGAAATTGACGTGTCCCAGAAGCAGCTAACGACAGAAATTCAACTTGATCCAATCTTCAGTGGTGGGGAACATTTTAGGTGCGTCCTAGAGGCGTTGCACAGCGCCCCAAAACATATGGATGGGTTCTATTTTTGTTGCGGCCAGTTTGGATCAACCCTAGACCAGTGGTACTCAAAAGGCGGCCCCCCTCTTTGTGCCCCTCGGACCTCTAAAGACGGACTGTTGGAGACTCACTTACTCTAACAGCCCTCCCTTTTTCCCGGACCGGCCCTCATCAACACTGGATTTTTTTGATGCCCCTCAGCCGCTTACATTTGAGTCCCCCTGCTGGATTCTATTTGAAGCAGTGACATTCTGCTGCCGTTCCGTGCCACTGATGCCACCAGCGTGGGTTTGGGGTTATGACAAAGCTCCTCACCTCCTGTCCTGGGCCTGGGCATCCAACTGAGGAAGCCCATTTAACCGGTTTGTAACCTGGATTTTGTTCTATTCGTCTACATTAGGTGAGGCTTTGACCATAGGTTAACTAGGAAATCATGAGCTTTGTCTTTCAGCTTGGTTCCTTCTTCACCTCAGATAACCAGAGCAGTGCCCTCATCCCTGATGCATGATCTAGACAACAAGACTCTTGAACTCTTCTGCTTCGGGCATACACTCTCAGTCCAGATAGATTTGATCATTTTCCTCAGATTTGATGTTGCTGACTTTCAGCTAGCCAAATAAATGCAAATAGGCATGGGTTAGCCAGTGGAATTCTAAAAATGTATTGATAAGATCAAGAAAATAAGGCAACAAAAAAAAAAGCTTTTATCATTCTTTTTGTGAGTCTAGCATAAAATCCTGTATGTTAACTTGGTACTCAAGGAAGCACCAATGGTTAAAAGGCCAGACTTTTACTAACTAGCTCTTAGCATTAGCTTCATATTTTTCTGTGTGAGGTTTCTCCACAAAACAAAGGAGTGAACTGAAGAGTGCCGATGCTTTCATGTCATTAACACAAGAATATTTCCTCTTAAGCTGTCTGTGTCTCTGCTTCAGCGCTGAAGTGGGTTTTAAAAGGTGCAATCAAAAAGGAGGTCATTGTTAACTTTTCTAAACACGCCAAGCACTATTGTGTGAGGTTACTTTGTGTGTTTTGTTTTCATGCTTTTGTCGTGAATAAATGTTCAGAAGTTTCAGGCAGCAAGAATCTGAACAGAACTGTTTCCATTCTGGGCAGAGGAAGAGCGTCAACCAGCCCTCAACCAGACTGTCAGAAGCATTCAGGCTTTGTAGGAAATGATGCACGCTAATGGGGAGAACATGATATAGGTTTTGGTCAAAGTTTCCATTAAAACAATCTCCAAAAAGATCTAATTGAGCCCAAAAGTAAGACTAGACCTTCAGCGCAGGGGGGAAAGTTCTGTGTGTGTGTGTGTGTGTGTGTGTGTGTGTGTGTGTGTGTGTGTGTGTGTGTGTGTGTGTGTGTGTGTGTGTGTGTGTGTGTGTGTGTGTGCGCGCCTGCTTGCATGCTTAAGGAGCGCTTTAACCTTGAACTAGTATCTGGAAGGCCTGTCCAGGACACAGCGCTAATAAAAGCAATATGGAAATTCTGAGCTAATCAACTAATCACAGGAAAGCTAATTCAGCTTGCTGGAGGTGAACGTGTGGCTGTTATTTAGGTGCTGACAGGGGCCCCGGCTGATACCGGGGGTTGTCGGGGGTTTCAGACACAGTGAATCACACAACGAGTCACCTTGAGGAACCACCGGCATCTCACAGCAACAGATCCCTGCTGCAGTACGGCTGTGTTTAACTCTTACATGGTCATCAGCATGATTTTATTTTATTGTTTATTATAGTTATAAACAACAAGGAATGGGTCAATAATCCTGGAAGCAGAGCTGAGTGAGATTCAACAGCGCCACCGTGTGGGTGTTTTAGCACAGGACTCCTGACTGCATTTATTTGGATCACCTGTTTGAATTTGCTGTCAGTTTTTGAAGCAGATCTATGCTTTGAGAAACATCGGTGTTCTCTAAATCTGTCCAGTCGGTGTCAGATTGTTCAGCTCGTGTTCTTCTGCTGTTGTAAACAGTCCAAAAGCTCTACAACCCAGTAGACCTTTAACTCACTATAAGAAGGTTTAGTCTGTGATCAGAGGCGGCCTTGACCTCCACATACAGCAGCTTGAACAGATGCTTTTGTACATAAACACCGTTGGGGTCTGAGGGCAGTTGTGATGCTCGAGCTCAGATCCTGGCTGACTAGACTGTCTTTCTTCTTCTGCAGCATGTTTTACAGCTGTTTGTGTGTCACTCCCCTTTTTTTCCTGAGCTAACAGATGCTCTCCTCTCACAAGCGTTGTAAACTTCCTTCTTATCTCTTGGTCCACATACACCTCAAGCCCACCCACGCGCATTAATACAGCAAATCGGTTCTTTGTATCGCTGAGAAAACACACATTCAGTGTGGCGACAGTTTGATCCTCTTCAGAAAAGGGTTTTTGCCTAATTCCGCCTTCTCCATTAACACTTGTGTCGTTTTTACACAGTTGCAATATTCTAAAAATATATAATAATTATTATTATTATATTGTTGTTGTTATTAAAGCTTTTAATTAATGAATATGTGAAATCAGATTTATTTAACTTGGCCAGGTGTTAAGCTGAGAAACATTACATCTCCATCTCCTCTTCATTCAACACTCCATGAACCCTGTGGTGCAGCTTTTCAAAATAAGAGCGGAGCTTTACCAAGGATTACCATTATTAGAGTCTATTGTTACTTTGAATGATTCATTTCTGAAAATATAACATTTTTACCTCTAATCACCTTTGTTTTTGAAGCACACATTTTTACAGCACAAGCTTTCAGATCAAACTCAAATTCACACTGAGCCAAAATGAAAAACTGCTATGAAGTTGCGGGCCAATGTAACTCAGTATTTTTTGAAAAAGTGACGGCTAATTAGCACATTTTCCTTTATCTACAGATAAGTACTGCTGTTGAACCTTTTCACTTGGAAACAAACTTATTTTTGCAGTAACACTGAATGTGGATAACCAAATTACACACGAGCAAATCGAGCTCACATCAGTGGTATTCGTTACTTAATTATGTCTCAATGTTTTTATTCTTTTTATTGTTTAAATTGTGTATATATACAGCATTTTTTTAGTTTTAATATTTTGAATCTATGTTTTCTTGCTGTTTACTCTTTATTCATATTTTTTACGCCCTTTCATTGCTCCTGTATTGAATTTTATCACTGCTGTGACACCAAGCTTTCCCCAGTGAGGGACAATAAAGGCATTTTCTGCTCTATTTCTATTCTATTCATCTATCTGTAGTCTTTCTTTGCAGTTCCTGTTTTAAAGTGGGTTAAATCTTTTTTCACAGGCCAACAACAAAATTAACAAAATAGTAATTTTCTTAACCCTTTGATGCATGAATTATGAAATCTTCAACCATGATTTTTTAAAAAAAACTTTTCATTCGTCTTTAGGTGTGAATGAAACAAATTTCAACAAATATTCTTTGTAAAATTTTATAATTTACAAATAATTTATTACATGTCCACCTCAGTGGACAGTGTGTATTCTGAGCATGAAATATGTTGGCTTGGCTTACTGAAGTCCAAACGGAGGGGCTCAAATGCAATAAAGTCTTCAACAGCTGTGCTTAATAGCCAAAACAAATAAATAACTACTTTGAGTACCTGTCCACTGTAGTGACCATTATGCATCAAAGGGTTAAATGAAAATGCAATACCTCACCTATTAACTTTCATGCTTTGGAGCAGAAAAGGTGCGTAAAACCACGATAATTCAAGCTCAGTCTGCTCTACTCTGATTTACTGTGATGCTCCCCTGTTCCAGCCAGACACCTGCATCTCTGGGGTTTGGCTCCGAGCTGAGCAAGGAGTTCATCAGTGAGTCTTCTGTATTGTTCTGTTCATCTTCATCATAGACAACAGTTGCTCACATAGGTTTGTGCTACTGAAGAGCAGCAGTGCCGCTTGGCCACGCTGTCGGGTCAGTGTGTTGGGGAGGAAAGATAAAAGCTGCAGCACCCAGAGTCACATTGACTTGAGCGTGTCACTAAACTGGAGTTAACTCATCTCGGTCTGGAAGTTGGTTGGTGCACTTTCCATGTCGGCCGAGAACAGACTACTGAGTGGTAAAAATGGTGTGGTATGGTAAAAATCCATTTCTGGGCTTCAGAATTGGCAAATTGCTGAGTAAACTCAGCTCTGAGTAAGAGGTAATGCTGCAGATGCCGAGTAGTAGCCTAGATGCTAATGAATGTAAACAGAAAGGAGGGGCGCTGCAAGAGACACGCTAACGCCGCAAAGCACTATGGGATTTGTAGTCTTTGCTGCAAAATTGCCGGCGGGCCTGTTTGATACTTGATATAGCAGGCCAAATTTGGTCTGAGAGCCTGAGTTTAACACCTGTGATGTAAAGCATCAAATTTCCAGAGTTCACATTTTAAGGATACCACTGATGCCAATTTACACCAACAGGTGGCAGAGTTGGACTGTTTAGTTGTAAATAAAACTTATAAAGGTTATATTATGAGATCACACCAGAATAATAAACTATAATTAAACTGTCTAAGGTCAGGGCACCCAGATGTCCAAACAGAAACTTGTTGCTTTTTATTTATTATTATGTGAAAGTAAAATTGTGTGTGTGTGTGTGTGTGTGTGTGTGTGTGTGTGTGTGTGCGCGCGCACGTGCGTGCGCGTGCTTCATACACTGCCAGTGTGTCTTGCCCTCCTTCTGCCATCTTGTCAGAAGGGGTGGAAGCTTAGAAGACCTGACAAAATGAGAGCATGCTTGCAAACAAAAATTAACATAACACTTTTTGTTTGTTTGGGTCTTTTTTTTTTTGTCAATAACATTGTTTCAAGATGATTTGGGGCCAAACTGTATGAAATTTTGAAAACCAAGAATCTTTATAAAGCAGATATTTATGTTTGTGTGCCTGCAGGTTCTAAATGAGGCAGTGGGAGCTATGATGTACCACACCATCACCCTGACCAGAGAAGACCTGGAGAAGTTCAAAGCGCTGCGCATCATCATCCGCATCGGCAGTGGCTACGACAACATCGACATCAAGGCTGCTGGAGAGCTGGGTATGAACCCTCAGAGCGTCCACCTCAGTACAATACAGTCGAGAGAGTTTAAATCTCTGTTTTTAGTAATAGCGCTCCTTACTTTAGATAAACCATAATGTTCGACTAGGAGCTGTTTCAGCAGATGTTTACCTGTTGCTTTCTTCTTCCGCCCTTTATTTATTGATGACATCACCAACTTCAGGCACCAGCGATCAGATTTATCCAGATCCTTTAGGAATGATTCATAAAGTAGCATTACGGATTTTGGAAAGTTGCACTGACTAAACTGAGAGGATAGTTTTTCATAATGGGGGTTGGCCGCAAGCAGCTTGTTTACAGTTTCTTTTAGAGGACGAATGTAATAGTCATAAGAATCGTGGAGCCAGAATGTTCAAAGAGACAGAGGGAAGGATGAGCAGGAGACGACGAGGAAGAGTTAGATTTTCTGTCTGAACCACCACCCGGGCTCAGCTGGCTGGTGGCTCGAACGGCTCTTACAGCTGACAAAGCTGCCATTTCCCTGCCAATAAGAGATACTGTGTCTAACTGCCACCCACTCATCGAGAGCACTCTGCCTGTGCAACGCAGGAGTCAAAAAGCTATCATGCCTCGAGAAGGAGACGCAGATATGACGGCTGTTCTCAGAGAGAAGAAAAGGGGCCATTGATTGAGCGAGCTCAGGCCTTTTTATTTACTGTCCAGAGTCAGCGGTGCTGTTAACGTGAGATACAGAGTGGGATGAGGACATTAGTGGGGAGTGAGGGCGGGCAGAAGAGCTTAGAAAATGTTAGATTGAAGAAAAGGAGACGTAATACCACAAGGTCAGGCGTTCAGGTTGTTTAAAAGAAGCTGAAACTCATGTCTGCATGTTGACTGAGTGGAATATTACTGTTACTACTACAGAGAGTGGTTCACACTGTAGTTTATATACTAAAGTTTGGGTTTATGTGCACCTTAAATATGTTATAAATACTAACATTAGCATCTACTGCTGACCTGAACTCATCTGTTATTTGATTCATGTAATCAGAAAAAAGTATTTAAAGACAGATATTCAAGTATCGACACCATTAAGGCAAAACCAGTCAGTAAAAGCAGAACGTTAAGCCTCTAATTCATATTTTCTTATCTTTAGATTTTATTTTCTAGAACCGCTCAGGTATTAGACAGCTTTTTAAAACTAAACCCTGGATCTAAAGTGGTTAAGCGCGCACCGGATGAACACTTGATGAGGATTACATTATTGATTATACCATTAGGCAGATTCATTTTGAGTTCTTTCTGTGGCCTCAGTGTGTGTGTGTGTGTGTGTGTGTGTGTGTGTGTGTGTGTGTGTGTGTGTGTGTGTGTGTGTGTGTGTGTGTGTGTGTGTGTGTCTGTTCAGGCATCGCTGTGTGCAACATTCCCTCTGCAGCAGTGGAGGAGACGGCAGACTCCACCCTGTGCCACATCCTCAACCTTTACCGACGAAACACCTGGCTCTACCAGGCTCTCCGGGAGGGCACGCGGGTCCAGAGTGTGGAGCAGATTCGAGAGGTGGCCTCCGGAGCCGCCCGCATCCGTGGTGAAACCCTCGGACTCATCGGTTTTGGTGAATATTCAGTTTTACAGCATCAGGAATACAGTTTTATGTCCTGTTCTGTTTACCTTTCAGTTCTTATGCCCCCGCCCCTCAATGTGTTCTGTTCTCCGGCTTCGATGGGGTTGTTTTTCCTCACCCTGCCACAGATTACCTCAAGGCTGTCAGTTTGGACTCCCTCTCAGTTCACACAAACACACATACACACTCTCTCTCTCTCTCTCTCTCTAATGCTCACTATTATATCTCTGTTATTTTCTTTTCGTCTGCTCCACCATAATCGGGCCTCATAGTGGACTTGATGCTGCCTCTGTCTGCATGTGTGTGTGTGCGTGCGTGTGCGCGCGCGCGCGCGCGTGTGTGTGTGTGTGTGTGTGTGTACCTGCACCTGTTTCACTGCTGATTGTGTGTGCTGGTGCTCAGTTCAGTCTCAGCATCTCTGGCCAGTCAGATCCCTGGTCTTCTCACAAGCTTTTCCAGAGTACCACCTTATCTCTGTGTCCACATTTGCTCCACAAACACCCAACCTGCCCCACCACAGGCCCCTGACAGCCGCTTAGACTCACTGTGGCTGAGCAGCAGGTCCTGGCAATGAAACCGTCTCTTCATTCACTCCCGTTGTCATCCAATCCTCCCACCTCCAGCCTCCTCTGTGTACAAACAATGTCCATTGTCAGTGGGAAGTTAGGGTCAGGGAAGGATTCCTGATGTTCCCATGTAGGGGAAAAAACGTTAGGATAGACCACTGACTGAACAAATAATAGATGAGCCCTCTGCCCTGTCATCTGTAGGTTTCTGAAGAGCTGAATTGAAACCCAATAGGCAGTTCCCACCTCCGCCATCTTGGCTCTGTCACGTGTCTCGTCACTCCCGGAAAATACAAAAATGGAGCTGAGAGCAGGGCCATGAGGATTGGGGCAGATAATTAACACTCATTAAACTCTTAGCTGATGTAGCTATGAGCTAATTGGGCTAACTGAAGCAAACAGGTGCAAGAAAACCGCAGTTGAGCAACTCTGCTATCCTCTGTCTTCTAGGCTGTAGCATGAGGCTGAGGCCTTCTCTGGAGCAAGCAGGGAGGGGGGCAGCTGCTAACGCTTACAGCTCATCTGCTACCTGTCAGTCCAGTGGTGGTGCCAGGGGGCGCTAGGGGGCGCTATAGCTACACCTGGATTAGTCATTGCACCCCCATAGCACCCCCAAGTAAATATTAGATTTTTTTTTTACAATTTAATTTTAATTTAACGTGTGGATGTGATAATATTTAACATACAAAACAAAAATAATCAGTAAATTATATAGATAGTAAAAACTTAAACCAAAACAGGAATTTGATGTTAACCTTTGACCTCATTTTCCACCTGCGAACCAGTGAAAGGTAGAGCTAGTGGTAAAATGGATCGGTTTTTGTTGCCCAAATTTCCACGGGTTCAGTCAGAAACGAATGAATGTTTGGAAGTGATCTCAGACCCACAAAAACCTACGGATCTGGATGAAGAGAGTCAACCCTCAAACGCCGCAGCAGTCGAGGGTTTTGCTGCTGGAAATGCTAACACTAATGTTAGCTAACCTTGCAACACTATAGATGGTTTTCTGTGTGGCTGTATGCGTTTATGATTTCATGGAAAAGTCAGCGATTGTTCATATGTTATATATAAATGATTGTTTCAGGTGTTGTTGAGGTTTTGTGCACGCATGTGTATCTGCTAGTGTTGAAGGTGTTTTAGAGAACAATAGCTACGCATGACCACTTCCTTCATAGCACCCTCAATTAAAAGACTAGCTCCTTCATAGCACCTGCAGAAAAACATTTCTGGACCCGCCACTGTGTCAGTCAAAAGGACACACTCATAATATTCACAATTTGAAGTTGTCATGATGGTAAACGTGGCCTATTAATGTAAAATGATTTTTGATGTTCTGTGGATAAATGAGAAACTGAGCAAAAATCAGCTGGAGAAAGACGAGAGTGAAGTGGCAGATACAGAGGTGTCCCAGTAGGGGGCAGAACCTCAGGTTTTCTTCAGTAGTGGTATTGATCAGTAAAGGAAGGAAGGGTGAAGGAAGGGTTCTTAGCGATTTTATGCAAACAAATACTTATCCTGCTATTTTAAATTCAAAAAGTATTTACCAGAAACAAAGCTGATTATTATTCTGCATTTTATTTTCAAAACAGAGCCTACACCACGCTCAGGACAATCCAGACTCTTCTCATGCATCGTTCCACAAATGTGGAATGACCTTCCAAGCACTACCAGAAGCCCACTACCAGGGGCTTCCTTTTCAATTTTCAAGAAACTCCTGAAGACCCTGCTCTTCAGAGAGCATCTTCTAAACTAGCACCCTCCCTGCACCCGTCCCCCTCTCTACTGTCCACTCCTTGTTCCCTCCTCTCCATGACTGATGTCAAGTTGTTGTTGTTATTGTTGTTGTTAGCCTCAAGGGCAACATGCCGATTATCACTTGTAAGTCGCTTTGGACAAAAGCGTCTGCTAAATACATAAACATAAAACAAGTTTTACCCTTTCTAAGTTAATCTCCAGGCAGAAGCCTCAGTACATGTCTGAGCTGCAGCTGCAAGGCGGCTTGTTGTGTTTTAAACTGTCGGGCAACCCCACGCCTTCCTGAACTCTGTGCTATTAAATTGTGCTTAAAGAAATGAAAATCCAGAGAAAATCACATAAAATTTGTGAAAAAGTATTGGAAAAGGCTTGACTTTAATCAGTGCAAGGCAGATATTTTTTGCATTCATCACCAAAATGGAAAGTGGAATCAAGACCCTTATTGATCTTTTTTCAGTGCTTTGTGTCTTTGATGCAGCTGCAGAGCAGAACGGTTCCTCCAGCCAACAAACTCACATCCTACTTAACAAATGCTGTGAGAGACAGAGGGACAGGCTCATTGTGAACTTCAGACTGTTTCTGAGTCATTGTCTGTCACCTCACACTCCTCCCCCTCTGTCAAATGATTTCTCTGTCATGACTTCTTCATGTGGGGGGTCTGATTACTTAAAAACAGCATAAATGGCTGATTAAAGTGGGGCAGATTGTTACAGGGTGGCATAAACGGAGCAATCTATCAGCTGAACACAACGTAACTGGAATATAAATATATTTATGGATCTTTTATAGCATATTTCCATCGCTGCATCTGGTACGGTCGGGTCTGGATAAGTTTGGACCGGTGTGTTCCGGTGTGGGTCTGCAGTTTTCATGCAAGCATTTTGATCGCAGTTTGGGCCTTCGTGTCGGCAGTTTGGGCCATCAGGACGGCAGGCGGGGTTAAACAATCCGTCAAGCACAATTTTATGAGTTGTGCAACTATTCAGTATTTTTGTGCTGCAGTAAATGGTCTACAGAGCTAAAAACAAAAGCAAATGCTTACCCACAGGCTCCACATGTGACTCCAGAGTGCAGGCGCTAAGTCCAGAAGCCTGCCTTTGGTGAGCAGCTCTGACAAGTATAAGGGGGCTAGACCATTCAGGGCTTTGTAGGCGAAAGTTAGAACTTTGTATTGTATTCAAAAGTGCACAGGAATCCAGTGTAGATCAGCCAGAATAGGAGTGATGTGACAGCTTCTATTTGTATTGGAAAGAAATCTTGCTGCGGCATTCTGGACTTTCTGCAGACGATTTAGGACAGATACATTTGCGCCGATAAGAACTGAGTTGGAAAAGTCGAGTCTGGAAGTGATAAATGCATGAACAACAGATTCTAAGTGCAGCCTCTTAAGAATGAGCTTTAGTCGGGTAAGGCGACGAGGCTGGAAGAAGCAGGATCGAACAGTGGCATTAATATGTGCACTCATTGACAAATCAGCATCCAGTTTAACCCCAAGGCTGGTCACACAGGAATTAAGGTTGAGGGGGGAGAGATCAAAGGCAGCTGAAGTGTGCAAATTATGTTTTGGTTTGAAAAGAATGGCCTTGGCCTTATTTTCATTGAACTTCAGGAAATTGGAAGCTAGCCAGGTTTTAATTTCTGAGGGACATTCTGAGAGCTGAGTAATGGAACTTGACCGATTTAAAGCCACATAAATAGGGCTGCAACAAACGATTATTTGGATAATCGATTAATCGGATGGGGTCTCGACACGATTAATCGGATTACATGGGGAAATTTTTAAAAACTGCTAGGGAAATGTTATTTCTCTCCTTCCTTCACTTTATTTAACACAACATTATTAGAAAACAGTTCAATAGCAGAAAAACAACATGCCATCACCTAAATTGTCTTATAAGGTGTATAGACAGAGACCCTAAGCTACATCTATCTGTGACCTAAAATGCTTGGTCCAAGTTAAACAGCTTAAGGGCAATTCTCATCTGTTTTGTTTGATCTCATCTGTTGACATTTATTTTAAATGTAATTAAACATAGGCTGTGAATTAATCAAAATTGATCACTATTTCCAAAAATGACTGAAAAAATACCAAATAAAACAAAAGTAAATGAATGCCATCCTCCTTGCGATGATGCCCTGGGCAACTGCCATAAAGTCACATCAAGAAATGCTGCTGATCATTCCAATGATCCCAAATAGACTCACATTAGGCCACATGAAAGCAACTGAACCCAAAAATATATTAATCAGTATATAACTGCACTCTCACACAACACGCCTGCAGCAACAGTTAGGACTCCTCCCTCCCTTTTAAAAGCGTTTTTGCTTCTGAGGACATTGTGGTTGTAAAACCACATGCTAGTAGTCTGGCCCCGGTGTGATCAACCAGTTTCTGCGGGAATGTGACGGCGGAACCAGGGCCAGATTAACACTTTGTTGTACCCTGGGCAACAATATTCAAGGGCTCCATCATCACGACCCAAGGATCACCATAACGTGGTCACATACAGAATATTTTACTGTAATATGCAGTAAATATACTCAATACTTGAATGCCTGACAACACGTAACCCGCCCAGAGTAACCTTTGACCCACCTCGTGTGGACTGACCAATGAGGAGAGGGTCTTAACTTGAGGCCCTCTCTTCATTGGTCAGTCTGCATGAGACTGACTCTCAACTGACGTTCAAAGTCATAGGCAGCGAAGCGTCTCTGTGCAGCGCAAAAGCCCGGGTGGACAGTTTGTGTAATGTAGGGTGACCATATTTCCATTTCCAAACAAGAGGACAGGGGATCTGTGCCTATGACGTCACACTATGGCAACGCCACACAAACAATGTTGGGACCCATTTTTTGTAAGAACTAAATTAATATCAGATTCTGCCAATTAAAGGGCTCTAAAACTATTCATATGTAAATATTTTGCATATTTAATGCAAAATCTAATTTTTCTGCTTTAGTGCTGCAACAAGGTTTTATTAATAATAAATTATTATACCTTTTGTTTTACTACAGCATCGGTAAGCTTCCTGTGCACAGATTATTAAGGATGCTTGTTTCAGCTGTGAGATTAGACGATAGGATCAATGAAAAAATAAGTTGTCACACACTCCATGGAAACTTTCAGAGAATCCACAAATAGTGGCTTTCAAATGGTTTTGTTACTTTTTGCAAGTTTATAAAAGAAGCAGATGAGACAGCATGTCTGATAATTTAGTTTTTCATCTGATAATATTAGAACATGTCAGTAATGTCTGAGGGGCTTTTATAAACACCATATAACTAACACTCCTGGAGAGGGTATGAATTACACAGAGGCTTCTGGGGAGCCCAGTTATTGGGGGGGGGGGGGGTCGCATTTTGCCTTGGCCCCCAAAATGTCTTGAAACCCTGGGTGTGTGACTGAGTTTTGAAGGTGATCTGAATTGTATCAGATGTATAAATATGACATGTGTATAACTTATTGTTTTTTACTGGTAAAAACGTGTAGTGGAGATAAATCTACCTACATTTTACTTTTCAACACTTTGTTTTGTTTTCTTGTTTTTATTGAACTATTTTCCTGTCCTGTCTGTCTCTCATCTTCCTGCATCTCCTCTTAATTCTCCAGAAAATCTGTTGCCTGGATTCTTACCTTTTCACCTCATCAGTTACTTTTGAGCAGATCAAAGGGATCTCCTGACCGAAAAGCTCAGAGCGCGTTTTCGATGCTGCGTGAGGTGACATCACCACAGCACAGGTGATGAGCTCCGCAGTAGCGCGCTTCAGGCACAAATAAGACAGAAAATAGAGAACAAGTGCGGACATGAACGATCGTGTGCTAATTATAGTTTTTTGGTTGCGCCACTTTGAGAATGGACCGTGCGCTGGAAGCAGCTGCCTGGATCACTGTGCAACAATGCGGAACCGGTTCGCAGCAGCTCAAGTCTGCCGGCTCTCCCTCACGCTGATCTGCGGCTCTCCCTCGCGCTGATCTGACTTGCTCTGGTCTGCGCGCAACGGCGGGCGGGAAGGGGGGGCGCTTTTGGAAGAGTTGTGCGACACAACGAATCGATGACGCAATTCGTTGCCAACGCTTTTAGTAATCGATTTTCATCGAATTTATCGATTCGTTGTTGCAGCCCTACACATAAATTTGACAGTCATCAGCGTAAATGTGATAATGTAAGCCCCGTTTAGCAATGATGTTTCCCAGTGGAAGAATATATATAGAAAAGAGGAGTGGACCTAGAATAGAGCCCTGGGGAACTCCCCAGGGGAGCGGAACAAAAGGAGAAGAGCAATCGCATATGTGAATGCTGAAACTTCTATCAGACAGATAAGAGTGAAACCTGTTTAGTGCGGTCCCTGTGACTCCCAACAAAAGATTCCAGCCTGGTTAGCAGATTGTTATAGTCAACTGTATCGAATGCCGCTGATAGGTCTAGCAGTAGTAACAGAACAAAGGAACCAGCATCAGTTTCTGTCATTTAACACACGAATATGTGCAGACTCAGTGCTATGATTTGGCCTAAAAGCAGACTGAAAATGGTGAAGTAGTGAATGTTCCAGTAAATGATGTGAGAGTTGAGCATGCACCACTTTTTCAATAACCTTAGATAAAAAAAAAGGAAGTTTGGAGATTGGACGGAAACTTGCATAATCATTTAGATCCAGGCCAGGTTTTTTCAATAGCGGTTGGACGACCGTCTTCTTAAAGGATTCTGGAAACTCTCCAGATGACAAACTGTAATTTAAAATATTAAGAATAAAAGGACCCACTACTGGTAGAACCCCAAGTAGCAACATTGGGGGGAGAACATCCAGTGGGGAACTTGAGGGTTTCATAGACCTGATTAGTTTATCAAGATCTTGAAGGGAGGCATGATCAAAATCAGAGAACGGAGTGACTCTTTCTGGGTAACAGGTCCCAACAGATCATGTCTAATTGTACAGATTTTTTCCAGGAAAAATTTCTGAAAATCAGTGCATAGTGCTATAGTTGGTGTGGAGGGGGCAGTGGATTCCTTTAGTGAAAGAACAGAGTTAATGGTACTGAAAAGCTTACGTTGATCACCACAATGTCTCTCAAAGATGTTGGCAAAATAATTATTTTTAGTTGATCTGACAGTTTTTTGGTAAGCTGCCAGGGAGTCTTTCAGCATTTGGAGGGAAATTTGTAGCTTGTCCTTTTTCCATCTACGTTCAAGTGTCCTACACTGGCGTCTGAGGGCACGACTGTTGTCGTTTAACCAGGGATCAGAGATGGTCGTTTTTTGCCTGAGTTTAAGCGGTGCAACAGTGTCTAGGGCAACAGAACAAGCCATATTGAAGGAGTCCACCAAACCATCTACTCCCACAGACGTAGATGGGGAGAAAGATGTTAATAGGCCAGTCTCCAGGCTAGATGACAGCATAACAGAGGACGAGGGAGCAATATACCGAGCGTAACGTTTAGCCTGATGCCTTGTAGGGAGAGATACTGTACTGTCAACCAATCAGTTGACCGTGTTGTTTCTCCGCCGTAACCATATCACTCCAGAAAGGAGGCCAAAAACATCCCGTGACTGGTGCGGTCTGGGTAGGTTGTCTGGACTGGTTTTACAATCAGAACAGAAAAATTAGCGACCCGATCCTTCCCATTCCATGCCAAAACGGTTGATGGAAATGAGCTATTAGAGGTATTATGAAATGAAAATGTGCTGTATCTGATTCTACTTTTTTTTTTGTAATTTTTTCAACATTTGCTCAACATTCATGACAAATTAGTGTGAAATATAGCAATTACTGCCATTGCATCTTTTAATATAGTTTATTCTCTTACTCTAGTTTTTTTTCACTTAAATGTTTATCAGAAATAATTTGATATGTTAAGGGGATCACGGACAAGCCCCCAATTTGTTCTGACCTGTTTCAAAGATAACAAAAAAGGGGATATACATTTATATATATATATATATATATATATATATATATATATATATATATATACAGTACATATATATTATATATACAGTACATATATATTATATATATATACAGTACCTATACATATATATATATATATATATATATATATATATATATATATATATATATATATATATATATATATATACAGTACATGGATATACATTTCTTAAACATTACTACCTGAGTCACTTTATGCTTATTTTTAAACATGAATAATTTAAACTACGTAAACCATTCCAGACAAGACCCCAGTCTCTTATGTCCTGGTTCTAAGACCATAACAAAATATAAAAGACGCACAGAGACAATACTCAAATAACAACATACCTAAACAAAGAGCTGAATGGTGGTCCAGTTGGTAGTACTGTTTCTTCACAGCAATAAGGTTGCAGATTCAAAACCTAGCTGCAGCCTTTCTACGTGAAGTTAGATATTGATACCGATATACGTATTGTCCATCCCTACTGGAAAGAGCTGTTATAGAAAATGAATTATGTATGTGATAGGGTTGTCACGGTATGAAAATTTAACCTCACGGTTATTGTGACCAAAATTATCACGGTTTTCGGTATTATCGCGGTATTTTTTAAATGGTGTTGCATATGTTCAGAAAGCATTGATAGTCCTGTTCTACACAAACTGAAATAGTTCTGAAAAGGTTTAACAGTGTTTATTAAACCTAAAATAACACAAAGCCTTAGCAAAAGTGCAACTTTTCACAAGTAAAGGAACAAATAGCTTATTTTTCTGGAACATGTTACAGTAGTCAGTGCAGGTTTAAATTATACAAATCCAAACATTCAAAACATAAACAATATGTAAACAAATCAAAGAAACACCACTTGTTTTCTCATATACTTGTTTTCTTCATTATCAAAATGAAAATCTAAAACTCCAGTCCACACTTGACTTGAGCACTGTACAAGTCAACCTTAAAAAAAATATATGTATTTAAAATAAATAGCCACTTTAAACAAATTACTAAAATAACTACTACACTATGTAATCAAATCCAAATGTTCAAGTATAAATGGCATTGAATAAGTAAACAAATCAATGACAAGGAACTAATTGTATATTTCTCTTCATCATCAACAAATAAGATGCTTCATCCAGCAACAGGGTGTCCGTGACACGGTTTAAATGCTGGCAGAGGACGCTGCGGCTGCAGTATATAGTGACTCGTTGCATTCTCCCTCAGCCAAAAGTCCTCACGTCATGCATTTAAGCTAAAATGCTAATGTTAACTTACCTTGCACTGGCTGTAGAGACGTGGGTGATCGTCACGCAGATGTGCCATGAGATTCGAAGTGTTGCTGCCTTTTGCAGACACTTGTTTCCTGCACGTTCTGCAAACGGGATAGCAGTCTTCTATTAACTGTCCCTCAGCGTTTTTCAGAAATCCAAAATATGCCCATACTTCCGATTTAGTCTTCTTTGAGGGCTGATGGATGTCCTGGGCGCTGCCGTCTCCTCCTTCGGCCATTATTTCAGCTTCAAAGTTTTGGTGCCGTTGCAAACTAAACAGTGCGTGTGCGCGCCGCGGGAACTTCAGCTGAAGCGACGGTGGCTGGTAAGGGTCACCGCGCTGAAACCGCGGCCACGGTAAACCCACCGAGATAATTTAGTTTTTTTAAAACTGGACGGTTATTTTTATTGTCAACTTTTTTACCGGGTTTTACCGCTATACCGGTTACCGTGACAACCCTAGTATGTGAATATGTAAATATACATATATGTGTGTGTGTGTGTGTGTGTGTGTGTGTGTGTGTGTGTGTGTGTGTGTGTGTGTGTGTGTGTGTGTGTGTGTGTGTGTAAAAAAAATAAATAAATAAAAATAGCTAAAAATAAATCAAGAGGATCCACTATTTTCCAGGTACACCCTGCCTATTCAACACAAACTGGATAATTAGATACCAGTATACACAAACACACACACATTCACAAACAACAAAAGCCTGACCCCATAACAAATTTCTGCTGCTGTGTGTCCTCGTAGGTCGATCGGGCCAGGCAGTTGCAGTGCGGGCCAAGGTCTTTGGTTTCAACGTCATTTTCTACGACCCGTACCTTCAGGATGGACTGGAGCGCTCACTGGGCGTCCAGCGCGTCTACACCCTGCAGGACCTGCTCTACCAGAGCGACTGCGTTTCTCTGCACTGCAACTTGAACGAGCACAACCACCACCTCATCAATGACTTCACCATCAAACAGGTGAAGCAGACGGGGCTAGTGCTGCACTGTTCCAGTGTGACTGAGCCTATCATAGTGGCTAGAAAGCAGGGGATGTGGGAATGGGAAGAACGGCAGCATTCCTGCCTGCACATCCCCAGCTCTTTATCTTAAGCTCCTCTAAAGCTGGACACAAATTCATTCCTTTGCTCTGTCAAATGCAATTAGCGCCAGCCCACAGCTACAGCAAATATATCGACTAGGCTGCACAGCAGGGGATCTGCAAGCTCTGCACTCATACTCTCTGCCTGCGGTGACACCTGCAGGGCAACCGGGGAACTGCACATGCTGGAGAGCTTCTTTCTGGTGCTCTTTTTGAGGGTTTCTGAGTCACAGAATGTGCAACAGATAAAGAGAAGTGGGAGTAGCAGCCTAACCTAGTTAACTGTGTTCTGAAGCTTAGGATTCAAGTGCTGCAGTGAAAGAGCGCTTTTCTCCTTTCACTGCTGATGTTTTGGCAAAGGTTAGCGTGTAAAGTGGAAACGTGAGTATTTATGTATTTTTTTGTGCATCAAAACCATCAAGGCCTAATAAAAGACTGCCTGCCAGCGCAGAGCCTTTTCATGCCCCTGGATTTCAGCTTTTTGTCAAGATTAAGGGATTACTTTCTTCAGAGCATAATCACTTGATTTTTTTTTCACCCCGTCCTCCTTCATAGACTTTTTATTGTGTGCTCTTTTTGGGTACCACAAGCAGCAAAGGTTGGTGGCACTGCCTCGTCTTTTATCGCTTCCTTCATTTTAAAACTGCTCTTTATTTACATCAGACGATTTCCCTCCCAGGTGTTTACCGCCTCCTACACCTTTCAGGTGTTGGGATGCGACAGAGATGCTACAGTTTACGTTTAAAGCCCCTCAAACGTATTGATCTCCTGCTGCAGATCAGTCGAATAATCTGTGTTTCTGTGTGGAAGATGCGTCAAGGTGCGTTCCTGGTCAACACCGCGCGAGGGGGCCTGGTGGATGAGAAGGCTCTGGCCCAGGCGCTGAAGGAGGGAAGGATACGTGGAGCTGCCTTGGACGTCCACGAGGCTGAGCCCTTCAGGTGAGTGCACACCTACAGGAGAAGGATCAGGGTGAAGGGCTGTTTAAAGTCTTGATCTTTGATTTATTTCTCACTCTATAATTAGCATTTTCTCTCTTTTACCTGATTAACTGAATGTTATTTTTATTTATTTTTTTTTAGCAAACCAGACATTTAAAGTTGCTGTTTGAGGCTCATCAAAGTTTTTTCCACCATGTTTCTTTTTAGAATCGACAGACAAAATAACAATGATAAAATAAACTGATTCTGGGTGTAATGGATCTCGTTGTATGATGTAAATGAAGCTGAAGGTGAATTATTCAGGATTTGAACAAGTCATAACGTCTCTCCTCTACGACATGGGTCTGATTAGTTGCTGAGGCGTTCCACCTGCAGAGCCAGGAGAAAAGAGTGTGGAATAAAGACTTTTCGAGCTGCCGGAAGATGACACATCTGAAGATGTTGAGAGCTTTAGGTTTAGATTTAAAATGTATTAATGATACCAGTAGATGATGCACGTGAAAATTAGATTTATGTATCATTATTTTGAAGCCAAAACCCTCCTTCTTCGTTATTGTTTCTGGCTCTTATGTGTGTTTTCTATCTGTGTGTTGAAGTTTTGCTCAGGGCCCGCTGAAAGATGCTCCGAACCTGATCTGCACACCGCACACAGCCTGGTACAGCGAGCAGGCCTCTCTGGAGATGAGGGAGGCGGCCGCCACGGAGATCCGAAGAGCCATCACCGGTACTCCGTCCCCCTCACACATCACACCGCCTCACCGGCCTCTCACTAAACATCCCAGCTGTTGAACGATCTCAGCGATCTGCTGGTGTTAACACATTTTTCAGCGTGTGTGATTGATGCCCAGGCCTGTTTATAACTTTATTTGTGTGACGCGACAGGACGAATCCCCGACAGCCTACGGAACTGCGTCAATAAGGAGTTCTTTGTCACCACGGCACCATGGGGGGTCATGGACCAGCCAGGAGTTCATCCTGAGCTCAACGGTGCCGCCTACAGGTAGGACATGATCATAAAGATTTCTTCACATCATCATAGAACAGATTTGTGCTGTTTTTGCTGGATGTCACATTAAATCAGAGCAGCAAACTAGAGTCTGCATCAGTAAATTATAATCTGGGTAAATAAAAAAGACAAAATGCAATTTGTTTCATTTATTAAGAGAACAAAGGTTTTCCAAACCAGCCTGGATTTATGTGTAAATGTCACTAAACCCTCAGATTAATAACTAGTAGCAGCACCCTTGGTGGTTACAGCCGTAGGTGTACCGAGTCTGTCACGTCACTGTAGAGACTCTTCTTCACAATGTTGTTTCAATTCATCATCAATGGAGGGTTTTCCAGCATGAGTAACTTGTTTAAGGTCAAAGGTCAGACATTCTCCTTCAGTTCCAGCAGGTGCTCCAGACCATCACACCACCACCACCGTGTCTGACTCTTTTGGTGATTTAGATGCGGAGTTAGTTTTAATGAAGGTGTGCCCTCGTCTGCTCGGCTTTCCAAATACGATGAATCAGTTAGTTCATGACTTTAGGTGGTCCAGGTTGGTTTGGATAGCTGTTTGTCTTAAAGGAAATCATTTGAAACTAGTTTGTATTACTTATGTTAGCATTAGTTTAATCTGAAACATTTAAATGACAAAAAGCAAAATGAGAAGAAAGCTAAGGGGGAAAATGCTGTTTATCAGTTCTGTATGGGTGTACCCTCATAAACACACACACACACACACAACCTGTCCTCTTTAGAGAGATACTTTGTCCAAAATGTCCAATTCAGAGGCTCTCTTGATCTCAGCATGTCTTTCCTTCACACAGCCAAGTGAACCAAACTCTTGCAGCCGTAACGACCGGCGTCCCCCAAGACAAAATTAATGCCTAGATCAGGAGCAGGTAAATACGACGGCCTGGCCCAGACCCTCTCACCTGATGTGTGTCCCCCTTGTAGCCTCACCCTCCTCCCAACACTCACCTGAACTCAGCCTAGCGCTGGAGGCTGGTGAATGTTGGTCTAGATAGAGATGCTTTCTCCTTGCAGGCTTTGGGGAAACTCCTCTCAGGCTGAACTGCCTTGTTGGTCTTTTTTCTCCTCTTTCTGGTTTCTGGGTGTCTCTTCAAAACCAGTAAAACCTTCATCATTATCAGGAACAAGAAGTCTGCCCTCTAACGATGCAAATCCAACAAATTATTAAGTTATTGAATTAACCAGACTAAAAACAAGCTGCAGATCAGACGCTCCTACAGGGATGGTTCATATGTTTTACATCCTAAAACGTTTGATGGTTTTTAGTTTGTGGTTATTTAATCCTAAGGAACAGATTATTTTGTTTTTTGTGGAAAATTTCCATTAAATAGATTTTTTTTCTCTTGCAGCCAAACTTCAGAATGTTTTATTATTATTATTATTATTTTTAAATGTGAAAGCCATAAATCTAATTAATGAAAAGAGTTAAACTCTAAACGAGTTCCTGAGGTGAAGTTCCTGACTTTTAGTGGCGTGCGTGTGTGCGTGCGTGCGTGCGTGTGTGTGTGTGTGTGTGTACTGCAGTAACCTCTGACCCTGATCGCCCACAGATACCCACCGGGTGTGGTAGGAGTGGCTCCAGGCGGCCTCCCGGGGGCATTAGAGGGCATGGTGCCCGGTGGGGTCCCCATTGCCCACACCCTGCCCTCTGGTACACACCCCTCCCAGGCCCCGTCGCCCAACCAGCCCTCCAAACACGGCGAGACCAGAGAACACCTTACCGAGCAATAGCAGCAGAAAGGGACAGCGCAACACCTCCATCCGACCCGATGACGCTCAGAACCGACCGATCACAAAGCAACTGACCAACTGGGACCAAGAGACAGTGAAACGACACAAGGCGGCTGTTCGATCAGCCCGACGCGGGATCAGAAGTGTTCCAGGGGAATTTATACTTTTCAGTTTTTACTATCGTCTCTTTGGGTTCTGTACCGACTCTACTCTTTGATGATGTTTTTGTTTTGGTTTTCCTCCTTCGGGACCTGCCTATGATTGTGGACACAGAGTCCAGTTTTTAGTGCTCCGGGATCCCCATTGAGGCTGCTCTCCTCCTTGTACACTCATGGGAACCGTAGGCCCACTTCTCACACCACCACGGGAAGAACAAACACGGGAGGAAAGGCATTGCGTGCTACTGGACCTTATGACCTCCCCTCCCTGATGTCCCTCCACCTTTCCGCCCCACCTATGTAATGTGTGTTGTTTAGACCCCACAGTTATGCCTCACATCATTTTCTTTATGTTAGTCTGAATGATTATAAACGATCATTTTAAATACATTTGTCAGATAAAAAGGTCAAGATTTTGTAGGGTTTAACCCCTCAAAGACGCAGTAACAGACAGTCACCACTAGAGGTCACTCTTACACTGTGCTGACCATCTTCAGTTGTCTGAAGCCACTTGTAGTTGAACACTAAAATCTACTTTGTACATTTGACTGCAGATGATGTTTTAAGTTATTTTAAATGTTCTTTTCGTTTTAGCTTAGCTTTTAGGAAAAGTCCACCATCATCAAATGAGGCAGCAGAAATGACACTTCCTCCTAATTATGAGCACATGACAAACCAGAGGCAGGAAAGGGTTAATGCGAACTTCAGTTAATAACTCAGGAAAACATGTTTTTGCAGATTTTTTTTCTTCCCATCAAGATTTCGTCTTTAAAGGAGAAAACAGACTAATCAGGTTAGTCTGACAGATTTCTCCACCATTGTGGTATTTTTCTAAAACAAGGTGCATCACCACTTTTTTAACTTAGAGTTTTGAGGAGTCCTGTTAGATTTGTATTGCCTAGTTAAATGTTCCTATAACCATAGTCCTATGTGATCCAGCCCTCTCCTTCCTCTTTTTGTTCTATTAAAGGCCAGTTTTTTTGTTTCGGCGTGGACGGGGGGGCATCCTGTACTCCGTAAGAGCAATAGCTGAAACTCTGTAGTGTCCCAACAATAGCAGAAGAGGCAGCCAGCAGTATGTTTTGTTTTTAGTGTGAGTATTTGTATTTGTTTCTTGTACAAGGTGAACATTTAGCATTCAGTGCAGTTCAAATAAAGAGAAGATTCTGAGAAGCAGGCGTCCGATCTGATTCATTTGGAGAAGAGAAGCCAGTTCATTTCTAGGATAGACCGATGAATCCTAAAATATACTTCTACTTCATCATTGCAGTATTTTGGGATGGCCTTAGCAACTCTGTTTTTCCTGCATGGAGTTGGCATGTTCTCCACATGCAGGCATGCATTTTCTCTGGATGCTCTGGCTTCCTCCTACAGACCAGGGTTTCCGCCTGCTGGAGTTTCGACTTCAGACTTCCCTCAATATCAGATTTCCTTTTTTTAAACATTTAAATGAATTATTTTATCGGCAGATTTTATAATGAATTATATTCTAGAAATTAGATGTGTGGCTGTTATTAAAAGCCTGAAGGTTGAAACACTGAAGCCCGTTTCACACAGAGTGCTGAATGTCTCTGAACATCTGCTCCCACAACACCACCAAATGATTAGAATATATAAAAGAACTATACTGAACAGATATCCCTGCCATTAAAGGGAGACTAGGCAGTTATGGCTTGCTTATAGCACCCCCTGGTGTCTGTTTAGTAGAACCGAAAGCGAAACTTGTATCCTCGCTGTGCGTTTGTCTTTTTAAACACCTTAATCTAACAGCTGAAACACCTCCCCAGCCATCATTGGTGTCTACAGGAGTAATTAATCGTGATCTAAATCATGCAGGGAACGTGCTGGAAGCAGACTGCAGCGCCAGGTATGTCAGCTCAATTCCTACAGACCAGACCTATGAAGTTGCAAGTGTGGTATTCTGGCCACAGTCGGAGTAACATTTCATTAACCCTGTAGGGTTATTTTAGCACATACTGACTTCCTTTAATATTAAAACAGAAGTTGGCTACAGAATATGCAATAAAGGTTTTATGAAATAAACAAGCTGCACCTTGATTCTCACTTCCTGTCTGGCTCAAGTACTTTCTTTCACTTAATCCAGTCACAGCATACAGAAATAGACCCCATGTAGAAAATTCCCTGAGCTCCACATCCGTGCTCTGATTGGCCTTAACAACTTTTGATCCATGCAGAAGTTGTACAGAAACCAGACCGCATCGGTTCAGCTTTCAGTGTGAACGGGGCTCGAGACTGCACATACGTAGCTGGGTACAAGTGCAACCTTTCTTTACAAGCACCATTAATGCTCTGTGCAGGACCACAGGTGATATGGGACCACAACCTTCTGTTTCAAATGAATGTTTTTCAGCAAAGACACTGAAGACTTGGGAACTAGTGCCACCTGCAGGCCTTGCATGGCTCTGAATGTGTTTGATATTGTGCTGCATTTATTCTCTGAAAATGAGGTGGTGTGGACCTGAAATGGGTGGCAGGTTGGTTTAACAAAAACTTGGCTTACGGTGCCTGAGCCAATAACGTTAAAAAACCCACCAAACTGGATTTAAACAAAACACCTTCAGACTGGAGCTTCCAGACTGATTCATTTCTGCTGAGAAACCCATGAATTAGTTTTTAAATGGTTTGAATGGACTCTTCCATGTGGTAATCCACCTCCGAGGAATCCTTCCTGTGAACATTACCAGCTGTGTCCCCATCCAAATCCAAAACAAGTGCCTGGAAATGAAAAACAAACAGCGACTGGGTCGATGCAAGTGAGTTCATTTTAATATCAATGCTCTACCTAGAGGAGGCCGAGTATTTGGTCCCCTCCCCCCCACCCACACACACACACACACACGCATCCTCACACCACTCAATCCAACACCAACAGGAGCTACGAAGCCACACAAACAAATGTCAGTAAACTTGAATGTCCAGAACAGAATGTAGGATTTTATCTGTGCAAAATAAAATACTTCAAGACTAAGTGAGTCAAAACAGATTAAAACAAAACAAAGGGTCAGAACCGAGAACAGGGCCTTCATCTGCTCCTGAAGGAAGAAATAAATAAATCCAGCATCAAATAGGGTTCACAGAGAGGATAACACTCAGGGATCCGGGTGGCATTTCACCCCCCCCCCCCCCCCCCACACACACACACACACACACACACACACAGACAGAATTAGCATTTCTGTTTCTTAGCAAAGGCAAATCTGTAAATGAAATTCCTCATATACTGCAGCTTAGGGAATCCTTAAATCCAGTATATCCTTATATAATCTAGCTTTTTTCTCAAGTTATAATAAGTATTTGATGAAAACGTGGAGAAACCCGAGTACAGCATGGTACACTAGCAGGACGTGGTGTGCTTTCATGGGAGAAGTCGTCAGGATTGTTTAATAGTACTGCTGGTTTCTTCTCTACCAGAGTTCACAGGTCACATGCATTGTTACAAGTCAAGGATTTATGTCATGGGGGGAAATGTAGATGGCAGAGCCTAGGGTGTCCATGTTTAAAGTCTCGAATGGCCCTCACTCACTCGTCTTCGTCCTCCTCCTCCCCATCGGACAGAGAGGCACAGGGGCGGATCTGGCGGTACCTGTCCAGCCACTTCTCCACCATCTGGGTAACCAGAGGGTGGTTACGGCGGCGGGAGCTCTTCTGCATGGCCACCAGGGCGCCTCCTTCTGTCACGCAGCAGTCCAGCCACTCCCGCAGCAGCTTCTCCTGCTGCTCCTCGTTCCCCATCTGCACACAGACAGGACCAGGTGCTCAAGTCAGGTAGACACGCAGCTGGAGACAAATAGGTGTGTTCATTATTTTAGTAAATCTGTATTAAGTTGTCTTTTATGACGACTAAAGCGATGAGTGCGTTGAAAATGCATGTAAGGCAGGTTTCTGCCACATGGGGGCGGTCTAAAACATTTAAAGTTGTGTTCTTTTTTTGTTGAGGCTTTGGTGAATAAGTCATTAACAACACCCTCTACACACACACACACACACACACACACACACACACATGAATCGTATTAGTATTAGAGCTGACCTCCTGAGCAGACAGGAAGTGGATGTGAAGCAGCTTCCTCTCACTGTCCACCAGGGGTAAGAAAGTGACCGTGACATCATCATCTGTGTTGAGGTTGGCTCCTGCACCACGATTGTCATATCCATCATTCTCCATAGCAACCAGGGCAGAGAAGTGTCCTCGCGTGTAGCCCAGGGCAATGGGGCTCTTCCAGCAGAAACTCTGCTCCCACAACAGAGGCAGGTACACACCTGAACACACACACACACACACACACACACGACCTGAAGAACCAACACTAAACACACCTGTGAAGGATAGCCTGTCCTTCTGTAAACTCGGGTTTAAATGTGTGTTTGAAACTCAGCTGGAGGCAAAAGCTCTCGGATCAGACCTCAGCAGCCGACTGGAAACAGACTTCTGAGATCAGCTCTGAGATAACGCAACGCTCCAACATCAAACCGAGACATTTCCATACACATTCTAGCAAATCGAAGCTTCACCTTGAAAACGTGTGTATCCCAACGTTTCCCCACGGAAACTTTTGTAGTACTTCACTCCGTAGACTATGATCGGTCTTCGGAGGATATGTGCAAGAACAAAAATGTGGGTCTGCTCCAGGCTGGCCCCCGGCTGCAGGGAGAAGGGGGAGAGTTAGGTTTCACATTACATCACATTTACACTATTAACATTCACAGGTGTCAAATACATTCAGAGTAGGGAACCCAGCAGGCACAAACGACACAAGTTCAGCTGAATATTTTACATGTAATAGCTTTTGACCCAACACACACACACTCTATTGTGCAAATGTTTACAATCCCACCATATTCTACTGATATTACTTTAGCTCCTATGAGCCAGACTGGGAGGTAAACTTTTAAAAGTGGCCTTGATGAAAACATCTCTGGGTTTTCTAAAGGTTTTTTAGCATTTTCATTTGGATTTTGACAACTGTTTCACTCACTTCCAGAGAAGTGTTTGTATCTGACCAGTGTGTGTTTTGAAAAATAAGAAAAGTGGACGAGCATGGGACAAGAGACAATTTTCAGACGTTAGAAAAGAACATCCACAGTGAATGGGCGGTTTTTAAAAGTCTAACATATAACACAAATCCAGCAAATATCTGAGATCCATCATACTCCAAAATGGTCAAAACTGAGCTTCAAACAGAGAAAAGTTGCCCAAAGTTGAAACTAAATCCTTTGACAGACGGAAGAACTATTGTTCGAGACCCTTTTGAGTCCAATCTGGCTCTTTGGAAACATTAAGTTGTGTTATCGTCTCACACATTCGGCGTGTTGGACGTCCTGTCCATACCACCATGGAACCCATGTTCTAAAACCCTGAGATGGAAGCCACGAACACACACAGCTGTGCTTTTGTCATGCTCTGCTGATTCACACATCACTAAATAACTAATATTGTGTTTTCCACTCTACAACAGAAGGGAATGAGCTATAATAACACAGAGCTGTAGAGTCTGATCCTGTATGTGACCTCATATTTGACCTCATGTCAACATCTTACTGCAATCAGGTCAAAAGTGGGCATTATTCATCAATACAAGTAAAAATAGTACCAACGCTGCAGCTCTGGGTTTACATCCATCTCTCTCTCTCTCCGTTTCATCTTGTATTTGTACCACCGAAATAGCAGACAGCAGATTACACAACTAGTAATGAATAAACTGTTATCTCCATCAGGTCTGTTCAAAGGCATCCTTGCTCACTGATGTACAAAAAGTGACTTTTCGTTTCATCCGATGTTCTCCAGCGTCACCATTAAAGCCTCAGAGGGGGTTATGGGGTGTTGGGTTTTGCTGCGTGCGTTTAAGTCACCACTGGAGCGACTCTTAGCTAAACGTTTGTAATCCCAGCATCACGTGGTGGGATGGAGCGCTGCCCCAACAGGTGTGCCAGAGACCTGGATCAGCTGTCTGTAAACTCACAACTGGCCCTTATCGGATCGTCAATGAGCTTCTGAGCTTCGCGTCACTCATAGAGTCAACTACAGCGCTGGCGTTTCAGTGCTTTAATGAAGCTCCCTCATGTTTAAATCATAACTGATTAAAACTTTCATCCAGCTCAGTTTTAGAGCACAATCTAAACCACGGACACTTGTAGGTCCGTGTAACCGACGCCACCCCAAGGTCTTTACAAGCATGTCTTCATGCAAGAGTTCTGCAACAGCAGCTGCTGCGTACCCTTCAGAGCTGACGACATTCATGCAAAACCATGCGGAGTGTACGCTCAGCCATGTTGAAGCTCTAAACTGTTGCGCTCCTTGAAGATTTCATCAGCAAGTGCAACTAGTTAGCCAGTAGTGAACTATTCTCAATCGCAGGCCAAAATCAAACCAGTTATTATTATCCTGCAATTGTTCTAACTTTCAGATGTTGCTGATAGAGGTTTATTAGGTTATGGCACCAGTTGTGCATCGGATTCCTATCAAATGCATGCTCATTTGCTTTACACAACTACACACCACCTGGAGGTCACCACATCTTTCATTTTAGATAGATGGAAGAAAGTGAATAAACATGAGACAGCCTCATAATTACCTGGCTAGCCAAAGACAGGATGAACGCCCAGTCTTCCTGCCACTGCTCCTCCTGGAGGGAGAAATGTAAGCCAAAGCTCTGGGAGTACCAAGATTCCCAATCCTTCCAGCGTGTGTAAAACCTACAAACACACACACACACAGCTCAAAAACTGGACTTACCTAGCTGCAGACCCACGGTGTTGCAGGTCTGACTGGTTTCAAATCAAAAAGGGGTATAGTATTTCAGTAAGTTTGAAAATGCAACATACTGTATTTGGTTGTGTGAACGTGTGTGTGTGTGTGTGTGTGTGTGTGAACGTGTATGCGTGTGTGTGTGTGTGTGTGTGTGTGTGTGTGTGTAAAACCATCCCAGACAAAGCAGCAATCACTAGACTTGAATTAAAATACAAATTTCATCTAAAGGGCTTTTCAAAAGATCTGCAGCAGACAGAAGAACTACTGACAAAAGTACTGCTGAGAAAAGTAAAATAAAAATCACAAGAGAACAATGATGCAATAACTTTGGTACGTTCTTTCTGTGTTTGGCTTCTAATTCCATTTTTGGTTCTTTTTTAAATCGCAGGAAAGGTTTCTCTTTACCTTGCTGACAGTTTCGTTTGCGTCTGCAAACATCCTCAGAGCTGACGCTGATGGTGGCGCTGATGGGGTTTACACATTGGATCGCGCATGGGACTGCATCATCAGCGAGGAGAGAGCGGGCAGCAGAGGGCGACAGCTCTGAGGATGTTTGCAGACGCAAACTAAACTGTGAGCAAATGATAAATGACACGCACTTGTATAGCGCCTCTCAGTGCAAGGACTCCAAAGCGCTTTACACTACAGTGTATCATTCATCCATTCACACACACATTCACACACTGGTGGGGATGAGCTACGATGTAGCCACAGTTGCCGAGGGCGCACTGACAGAGGCGAGGCTGCCGAGCACAGGCGCCACCGGTCACCAGCAGCAGGCAAGGTGGGTTAAGTGTCTTGCCCAAGGACACAACAACAGAATTCTCTGTCTGGAGCCGGGATTGAACCTGCAACCTTCCAATTACTGGACAACCCGCTCAACCTGTTGAGGTACTGCTGCCCCATAGCAAGAGAAACATTTCCTGTGTTTTAAAAAGGAACAAAAAAATGGAATGATGCAATAAAATGAAGATTAAAGGAATTAAGTCAAGAAAACTGGGTAAAAAAAAAAAAGAGGTGGCAGCTAAAAAAAAAAAGGACTAAAAAAGGTGCATGCAGTAATAATATGACACCCTGTGGTCACTTGGGTACTGCAGTCCATCTATCAACACAAACAAGACCACTCTGAGCAGTAGCGAGCTACAGAGCTGCATCAGAACATTCTAGATGACGAGTGAAGACGAGTCACACAGTAAGTAGATAAATAAATGTTACTTTAATATTGAGTTGTTGGCTGTTGAAAAAGTAACTTGAGATTTTTTAGAGTCGACTATTTACCATTAGCATTGCTAGCACAATGTTAGCCTCTAGGCTGTTTCACGCGATTTTAGAGTAAAACAACAAGATGCCGTGACTTCTTAGGGGTACAAGAAATAACTTCCGGGTCTCTCCCTTTTACTGGTTAAAATGATTTCCACGGTGCTGCTACTCTTTGCTGGCATTGAATTACGAATGCCAGCACAGAGTTGGTAACCCTTCGGGACATATTGTAAACAGAAACTATATCCCTCTTTGTCCTTTTCTAAAGGAGAAAAGGTGATAACCCCCCCCCCCCCAGCCGACTGAGAAGTACATTTGTAATAATGTAATGTAGACCGTTTTATGATTATCTAACTGTGAATCATTTCTTCATGTAACTTTAAATACGTCCCAAAAAAAAAAAAGATGAGAGTCTTGCTTCTGTTCATCTTAAACGGGCCCATTAAATCGGGTCTAGCGTGAGTCAGAGTCAAAATGGAGGTCTCACCAGTGGGAGCAGTCATGAAGGCTGTCACGTAGGGTTTTGCGGAGGACTGAGTCCTTGTCGTAGATTCCCCAGGTGGCCTGCAGAACCGAGTCCAGCAGACAGTCTCCAGCTGTGCGGTTCCACAAGGCGTACAGACGACTGTCCAGGCGGGTGCCCAGCTCCAGAGACCAGTTTATAACCGGAGATTCCTCCTCTAACTCTGGAGGTGGGAAGGACAAGATGCAGGAGAGCAAAAATAAACAAGAAGAATGCATGTAGCTAACTGAAAGTGTTTCTTCTGCTCGGAAACAAAGTTCTAATAAATCCAATCGTTTCTTCCTGACGACCTGGTTTCATAGTTTAATCAGGTCATATGGCTTTTCACAATTCCACTGTAGCGCCCAAACCGAGACATGATGCTGTGGTGTTTGGTTAAACGTGTGGAAGCTCAATTAGCCCAATTAGAGGAACAACTAAAGATGAAGCAGGCTGGGGGGATGAGGACAGAGGAAATGTTAAGTACCTTTCTGCACATCTCGATCCAGCACATCATCAAAAAGCTTCTCCTGGACAGCAGGTGGCAAGTCCTCGATATCTGCAGAGTCACACGGGAAAGATCACTTTTACGGCCTTTTTTCTGTAACTGAGCACTCCACTCCACATTAATGACCCCACAGAGAGGGAGTGCTTTTGCCGTCCCATTCACTTTGTGACATTTAGTCAATGACACCCTGTAAACACAAGCTCTCTGCACAGGGGGTTGTGTTTCTGTGCGTATTGAACTGGACACACGTAAAGCCAGAAGGCCGGTGGCTGGTCTCTGGTTCAGCGGTGAATGGCATCGGTTTCTCAGAGCAACAGAGACCAAAGCCTGCAGCTGGCCTCGGGCCAGACTCTGTCTGCAGCACGACCGTCATCTCAGCAGCCCTGAATCAGAATACGGGTGGCTCCTCAAAGCAGAGAGCAAGTCACCAGGGTGATGACATCACCCCGGGACAAGGCGCGCCAAGCAGCTCTCTACAGGCACCGGCTTTGTTTTTGCTTCTAGAAATATGTAATGTCAGCAAATTGGTTTTGAGGAGGTCATGTTGCCTTCTGCTACCTAGAACCAGAAAAATATGCTAGCATAGTCAGAATTACAGCGTGGGTGGTGTGATCATCAGAATTGGAGGAATACCTGCAGGCAGAGTGAAGGTGACCAAATCTGTGAGGAAGTAGCAAGCGAAGTCTCCTTTGCGCTGATGTAGCGAAGCTGCGATCTCCCTGCGGATCTGCTCCGTCAGCTCGGGGCAGACCATGGAAGGGATGCACTTGGCTGCCTGCTGGTTCACCTTCAAGATGAAGCGCACACTGATCAGCTTAAGCCTTAAAGACTAAACACTGTCTTAGCTGGTTGGTCTATGGGTCTTCAGGGTTTCTGCTCTTCTGCACTGCCATCAGAATGAAACCACATCAGCTCTGTAATAGTTGTCCATTAGAAACAGCAACTGGAGCAGGGCTAATCCTCCAAGCTCCCTTTTATTGGATATAATTAAAGGCTATTGCTGTACACGATGCATTGTGGTAAAACACACGTGTTACATGGTTGTGAAACATTAAAAAAAGTAAAAAACTAAATAACACCAACCAGCATAAAAATTACAAAAACAATTGGGAGTTAATCCTGTGGAGCACGACTGATCTGCAGAAGGCTCTGGGACAAGTAGGGCTGGGCGCTGACGCAGCCACGAGGTACAACAGCATATCCAAAAATAGCGATGGTGTTGCTTAGGACATTGTTCTTAAAAACTGCTGAGAAGGTTACCACATAAACCGTAGGTCACATCAAAACGGCACAGACAAGCCTGTTGGTGAAACACCAGTGATCAACACTGTGAGTAAGCAAAGCTTCTCCAGGACGACGTGAGATTGTACAGCCGCAACGGTAATAACCATGACACTTCGTTGGCCTTGGTTTGTAAAAATTTAAACTTAGCCCAGAAAAATATATATATGGCCGCATGGTTTCAGGGGAGACTATGTCATTAGTCAACGTTGAGCTGGCGGCTGTGACGAACCCAAAATCGTTTCCTACTTCTGTTACCTTGACAGACTCGAAGCCCATTTCTGGGCTCAGAAAAGAGAAAAGAGCTTCAATTCTGTTTGAGTAGTAAAACCAGGCCAGAGTCTGCTCACCTCCGTCAGCAAGATAGCGAGCATGTCTTGCCTTTGAAAGCGGATAGCTAAATGGACCAGGGTGAAGCCCACGTCAAATGCTGAGGAACGACTGAGGAGCTGCACCTCGTCAGCGGTGAGCTGTCGGGCGATGTCTCCACCAGAGGACTTGTAGGCTTCTACAGCAGCCAGGTCTCCTTCCACCACACCTGGAGGAGCGGGGGGACAACACTTCATTGTACTGCTATGGTTAAAGACAACATACTAAACTAACGATAGCATGACAGACAAAACAAGACTGCCCTGATTTGGCTCATGGGTTAAAAATAAAGATGAATGTTTGGTGAGAGAAGTACATCAATGTCTTCTCAGTCATATCCAATAAAACTTTTGAAAGGTTTAAAATGTATTTTATTAATGGTCAAAGTATGTATAAGGTAGTACACGAAAGGCAGCTCACAGACCATCACAGCATCAGATAACCAATTCTACCCGAGTTTAATCATCATGAGGTGTTTCCACTACCAGAACTTCAGGGTAACTTCCCGACATGCGCATGTCTCCACTCGACCAGGCCGGCCAAATGGTCAATAGTCAACGAACGCCACATTTTACATCACACAACTACTTTCATCATCTGAATGGATTAAACTACGATATACTTCAACAGATTAAAACATTTAATGTTATTGTGGACATTTTTTGGCACTCATCAGTGGATCACTCACTGCCAAATCAGTCGCGATATGCTGCCGTCTAGGGCTGCAACAAACGATTATTTGGATAATCGATTAATCGGATGGGGTCTCGACACGATTAATCGATTAATCGGATTACATGGGGAAATTTTTAAAAACTGCTAGGGAAACGTTATTTCTCTCCTTCCTTCACTTTATTTAACACAACATTATTAGAAAACAGTTCAATAGCAGAAAAACAACATGCCATCACCTAAATTGTCTTATAAGGTGTATAGACAGAGACCCTAAGCTACATCTATCTGTGACCTAAAATGCTTGGTCCAAGTTAAACAGCTTAAGGGCAATTCTCATCTGTTTTGTTTGATCTCATCTGTTGACATTTATTTTAAATGTAATTAAACATAGGCTGTGAATTAATCAAAATTGATCACTATTTCCAAAAATGACTGAAAAAATACCAAATAAAACAAAAGTAAATGAATGCCATCCTCCTTGCGATGATGCCCTGGGCAACTGCCATAAAGTCACATCAAGAAATGCTGCTGATCATTCCAATGATCCCAAATAGACTCACATTAGGCCACATGAAAGCAACTGAACCCAAAAATATATTAACCAGTATATAACTGCACTCTCACACAACACGCCTGCAGCAACAGTTAGGACTCCTCCCTCCCTTTTAAAAGCGTTTTTGCTTCTGAGGACATTGTGGTTGTAAAACCACGTGCTAGTAGTCTGGCCCCGGTGTGATCAGCCAGTTTCTGCGGGAATGTGATGGCGGAACCAGGGCCAGATTAACACTTTGTTGTACCCTGGGCAACAATATTCAAGGGCTCCATCATCACGACCCAAGGATCACCATAATGTGGTCACATACAGAATATTTTACTGTAATATGCAGTAAATATACTCAATACTTGAATGCCTGACAACACATAACCCGCCCAGAGTAACCTTTGACCCACCTCGTGTGGACTGACCAATGAGGAGAGGGTCTTAACTTGAGGCCCTCTTATCATTGGTCATTCTGCATGAGACTGACTCTCAACTGACGTTCAGTCGTAGGCAGCGAAGCGTCTCTGTGCAGTGCAAAAGCCCGGGTGGACAGTTTGTTTAATGTAGGGTGACCATATTTCCATTTCCAAACAAGAGGACAGGGGATCTGTGCCTATGACGTCACACTATGGCAACGCCACACAAACCATGTTGGGACCCATTTTTTGTAAGAACTAAATTAATATCAGATTCTGCCAATAAAAGGGCTCTAAAACAATTCATATGTAAATATTTTGCATATTTAATGCAAAATCTAATTTTTCTGCTTTAGTGCTGCAACAAGGTTTTATTAATAATAAATTGTTATACCTTTTGTTTTACTACAGCATCGGTAAGCTTCCTGTGCACAGATTATTAAGGATGCTTGTTTCAGCTGTGAGATTAGATGATAGGATCAATGAAAAAATAAGTTGTCACACACTCCATGGAAACTTTCAGAGAATCCACAAATAGTGGCTTTCAAATGGTTTTGTTACTTTTTGCAAGTTTATAAAAGAAGCAGATGAGACAGCATGTCTGATAATTTAGTTTTTCATCTGATAATATTAGAACATGTCAGTAATGTCTGAGGGGCTTTTATAAACACCATATAACTAACACTACTGGAGAGGGCATGAATTACACAGAGGCTTCTGGGGAGCCCAGTTATTGGGGGGGGGGGGGGGGGGGGCATTTTGCCTTGGCCCCCAAAATGTCTTGAAACGGCCCTGGGTGTGACTGAGTTTTGAAGGTGATCTGAATTGTATCAGATGTATAAATATAACATGTGTATAACTTATTGTTTTTTACTGGTAAAAACGTGTAGTGGAGATAAATCTACGTACATTTGACTTTTCAACACTTTGTTTTGTTTTCTTGTTTTTATTTAACTATTTTCCTGTCCTGTCTGTCTCTCATCTTCCTGCATCTCCTCTTAATTCTCCAGAAAATCTGTTGCCTGGATTCTTACCTTTTCACCTCATCAGTTACTTTTGAGCAGATCAAAGGGATCTCCTGACCGAAAAGCGCAGAGCGCGTTTTCGATGCTGCGTGAGGTGACATCACCACAGCACAGGTGATGAGCTCCGCAGTAGCGAGCTTCAGGCACAAATAAGACAGAAAATAGAGAACATGTGCGGACATGAACGATCGTGTGCTAATTATAGTTTTTTGGTTGCGCCACTTTGAGAAAGGACCGTGCGCTGGAAGCAGCTGCCTGGATCACTGTGCAACAATGCGGAACCGGTTCGCAGCAGCGCAAGTCTGCCGGCTCTCCCTCGCACTGATCTGCCGCTACCGGCTCTCTCTCACGCTGATCTGCGGCTCTCCCTCGCGCTGATCTGCCGGCTCTCCCTTGCGCTGATCTGCCGGCTCTCCCTCGCGCTGATCTGCGGCTCTCCCTCGCGCTGATCTGCGGCTCTCCCTCGCGCTGATCTGACTTGCTCTGGTCTGCGCGCAACGGCGGGCGGGAAGGGGGGGGGGGGGGGCGCTTTTGGAAGAGTTGTGCGACACAACGAATCGATGACGCAATTCGTTGCCAACGCTTTTAGTAATCGATTTTCATCGAATTTATCGATTCGTTGTTGCAGCCCTACTGCCGTCTGTAAAAGTCCTGAAAGGGCTGAATTCAACTGGAGATGGAACAGCTGAGAGGACTGGGACATCACATCTCCTGGTCATTTTCCCCCTCCCAAATTTACCCTGAAGTTCTAACAAAGGAAACACAGCTATTGAGTCATAAATGACGTAATGGTGCAACAGGTAATGAACCAGCGAGACCGGTGTTGTGTCACACAGGGATAGTCAGAAGCAAGAGTCTTTCACTTAGTCCAATACAGCATTTTGCCCTTTGAGAGTTAGTCTGACGTGTTTGTCAGTTATTTAAGCCCTCTATGGGATGATAAACACCTAAAGGAAGCTCTGTCTGCAGTTGATTCATGTTTGGTACCCAACTGTATCTTACCTGGACTGTGATATGAAAGTATCACGATAAATGTTTATTAAAATCAAAAGTAGTGATTAAGTGGAAACCAAAAATTAATGTGTGCCTTTAAATGACTTCACTTTATTCTGACGAAGAACTTCACATTTATTTATTTATAGTTAATGTATGCCTCTGCTATGTTTATACTGACTACTGTGGAAGCAACAGGTCTTAGACGTTTCATTCCTAAATAACTGTTTACAAAAATAACATGTCAACAAGCATTTGGGCATAAAAGCAGTCATTTCACAAGAGAAGCCGTTTTACTTTTTGTTTTTAATTGAAATACTTTATTTGTTTTTATGTGAAGTGCCTCGTGATGTTTTATCTTGAGGGGGGCTATATAAAAGACCGTTTGGTTGTTCAAACCAGAGCAGGTAGGAAGGAAGATTAATGGAGATTCATCAATAATCGTTTTACGTTCGCACTGCGACCCTCTGAACTTTGACTAAATCAAATTATGCCAGGCCTGAAGACCCCCCACCCCTACAGAGGTGGCAAACAACGCAACACCAATAAAAAGCTGAAGCACATAAAAAACAGATCTGTAGGTCCTGACATCCATCAACAGCCCCGTTGACCTCTAGACGTAGCCACGAGCTAACCAGGGCGAGAACAGCTGTCATGCTGAGGCTACGGCTAAGCTGGAACAGGCAGAGCAGTGTAGCTTCAACATGCTGACCAGCTATCAGATAGCTACATCAGACAGAGGACAGGCTGTCCCCTCCCTCTGGACTTCACATCTGTTAGAAGTGAACAGCGGAGCAGCTAGGTGGCACAGAGAGGGCCGAGGCTCTGGCAAATTTAAACAGACTTCCTTTTGTGAGGATGTTCTTTCTGAGGGGGGTTGTTACCTCGAGTGGTGCTGGCCCGAGTGCCTCGCAGCTCGTTTTACACGTGCTGCTGGGGGACATTTTGCATGCACAGATCCATAAATAGATGAATGATTTTGTCAGGATGTTCCATCACTCCAGCAAAGCTAAAACAAATCCTGGTGAAGTCAGAATTAAGATGACATGCTCGACAAAAACAATTCTGCTCGTCAGAAGACGGGCACTAACAATGTTCACGGACGGTATCTTTACTTCATCAGATACCACTCATCCACCGGAGACAGTTACAGGCCTGACACTTGTACTGCTGTCCCCTTTCTTTCCTTTTTAAGCTAACACTGAACAGGACGTCGTCACAATCGAACAGACAACGAGCAAAATAGCTAAAGAAAACAATAAAAGTCCCAAAAACTAAAGATGAGGCATAAATCCTGGAGAATTATTAATAAGAGCCACAGCAGCACTGTGCTGCAGGTCACACTCCCACTCAGCACGGACCATCAACTGCATGCTCCCTTCAATAATGTCACTGGAAAAACTCATTAGCATGGCGGTAGTCACAGAGACGGTGAACAGTCATGAACCCAGAAGCATGCGACAGTCCAGGGTGATTATGGATTAAATTTAATTACAGAATAACCTGATATAATCTGAACACACAGAAAAAGCTGTGTTCAATCAATCCTCTAGATTACCCCCATCTACTAAAAATGTCCTCTCTGGAGGATTCTAGTGTTTTTATAAACCATCCACCAATATCGGCATTATGACTTAACGTCAGAAAATATCAGTATCGGTTTTCAGTCTTAGTGACAACATTTACACATCACACAAATCAAACTCTTCAGCTACTTCTCCTTTCTCTCAGAATGTTGAAATATAACTGATCTGAGGTCAAGTTTTTAAGGTATTTTAGTTTGTTTGGCACAACTTATGAAGTAGAAATTTGACCTGTGTAGTGAACTTATGCTGTCCACACAGCACATAGCGAGGTGTAGCTAACAGCTAACAAACAACTAAAACAAAAGAATCTCCACCCATAATCGGTAGAAAAACCAATCAAACATCCCTACTTACAACGGCACATCCAAAGCAAACCTGGAAGTACAGATTCTTGGTCTAAATAGTCTAAGCTGTGATCAAAATTCACTGAAACGTTGTCTCAGCTGTCATCAGGAATATAAATATTGCAGATACAAAAGACATCACTGGTGCCTTAGCTCACCCAGTAAGATGGCGGACTCCAGTGTGGAAGACCTGGGTTCGATTCTGGATGTGAACATAATTTATTTAGAGTTTCTTTTTTACATCAATGGTATATTTTTTTACAGTAAGATGCCCAAATTTTTATTTGAGACTCGCTGAACGGCATTGAATTCACAGATAAAACAGATGTGGGCTCAACTTTCATTTTGGAACAAATTTTCAAGCAAGGGAAGGGAATGATCTGAGCATGCAGGAGGACTGACCCATCATAAACCTTTGTCGGCTGTGCTGAAGAGAAAGGTACAGAACCAAATTATTTAATTAATTAGCTGCACGTTCTCCTGTCCTCTGTCCTCTACCCGCCCAGCCCCCCCCCCACCCACACACACACACACACACATACGGGACTGTCTCAGCTGTTATTTTCGTTAAGGAGTGTGAACGTACAGCATGCACGCCTCGTGCACGAGCCTACAATTGAAGCTGCCGTTATGCTTTTGGCCTGAGGGGGCAATCGCGAGCATAAAAATTCAAAACTCCGTAAAGTCCCTTTAAACCAAAACAGGTCAAAAACATTTTAAGTTGCATTCTTTTTAAAAGGGAATTAAATGTTATCCTTAACACCAGTAACAACATAACATTCCTGACCTCATGCAAGTTCCCAACGTCTGCAGGCCTCTGGTGTTCAGGGCCAAAAACCAACAAGAACTCAAAAACCAACTCTACGCAACACGACAAACTTCTGTTTTATCGTTTAAATGAAACAAAGAAACCTAGTTAACATCTGTATCCACAGATTGTGAAAATAAATTCACCCGTTATCTAGCCGAACTTGTAGGAAGATCAGGTAAAAGTAACGTTATTCTTAAGGCTCGAACCCTGATGGAACATGCTCTCAGAACTATTAACTTTTCATAAACACTAAAACAGTACCGAGTTAAGCCACATTTGTGAGGAAATAAATGATAGGAGCTGCCATTGGTGACATCTGTGTAACAAAAGAACAATACCACAAAAACAGTCTGCTTTCCTTTGAGGGAAGCTTGAATCAAAGAGATTCTGTACTTCTGGGTCAAGAACAGAGCTCTAAAACGACAGAAACACGGGGGAACAACAGAGCAGAGTGAGACGCAGCTCTGAGATCGAAGGAAGTGCTTGGCGTCGGTCAAACTGCTCTGCTCTGCTCAGGCACTTCCTCCGCTAACAAACACTGAGGGGAACAAGCGACAATAACGAACAAGTCAGCTGACCTGGTATGAATGAAAAAGGCACATGATGATTAGAAACCAACACTGCAGGCGGGGAAAAGGCTCCTGGTAAAGTTCAAACAAAGGATTTTGTTTCAAACGATGGCATGAGGTTAGCGTTTTCTACTCAGCAACAGCAGACTTGGAAGTGCAATCAGTGCAAAGGTCAGGAGTGTAAAGCTGATCACGTGCTGCCTTCATGGTTTTTCTGTTGACAAGTTTTTCAAAATTTGTCAGGGTTATTTTTGTCTCCCAGAGGCCCCTCTGCTCGGAACATAAGCACCAGTGTTTACAGGCTGACAGGCAGCCAGCCAGGAGAGACTCTGGTCCACAGGCTCAACCCTCACTGGTCTATTCATTCACACCAGCTGGAAAGCACCTGCGCCCACTCAGGGCATCAAAGATGCTCTCGGGTGCTCATCAACACTGGAGCAGGATTAGATTTGTGTTAAATGCTCATATTCAGTTGAGATTTCAAACAATTTACACTTTGCTGGCAAGAATCATCTCATTAAAGTACTTACTTGTTTTTACCAGAGTGATGTTTGAAAGAGAAGTTAGAGCAGGAGAAGGAAAACTCACCAGCACAGGCACTGAGAAACAGCCAGTCCATTTTCCTCATTCGGTTTCTAATCTGCTTCAGCTTCTTGAAATCCACTTCGTGCTCCTCTTTACTCATGGCTCCAGCTGCAAGCTCGATCCTTTGGAAGTCCATTTTGACATGGTCCTCCCTTGTAGCCATTGGAGGGGATCTCCTTTGGCCCTTGCTTCCACTGCCACTGCCCCTCAATCGAGACATATCCTTATCAATGATCAGGGGAGAAGACTCAGCAGACTCTGGCAGCTCTATCGCTTCCTGGTTGTTAGGTTTGGGGAGGTCACAGACCACACACTTAGTAGTTCTGGGCAAGTTTTGGTAAGTGCATGTTGAACAGGTCCAGTGCTGCTGGTGAGTGTTGAGTCTGTTTCTGTCATTATATTCCTCACATGTGTCCACAGGAGAGTGGACAGTGGGACGGCAGCCTGACGTCTGGGGAGATTCTGTTGGGCTGCTGGTTCTGGGGCGCTGACACAGACACTGTGTGCAACGAATGGCACGCGGCCAGTTGAGATAAGTACACATCTGACAGGACCACTTGTTGGCTATCTCAGCCATACTGGAGGACTTAACTCTGGGTCTGGCACTCGAGTCGGGACAGATGAGGGGACTGCTTCCACTCTCAGTTCTTGGGGGATCCCATTCCAGACTGGGATCCAGATCATGGCTGTTTTTATAAGGCTCCTCCGTGATGATGGGACCCCTCAACCTTGGAGCACGACACATGGTACATTTGACTGCAGATGGCCAGTTCTCATAGGTGCAGTAGTCACAGGCCCACTTCACCCTCTGTTCTGTCATTGTGGGTCACTTTATCTAGTAGAATTAAAAATATAGCACAAAGCTTTATTTACTGTATTTACTCGATTTTCAGTTTGGTTACTAGTGTTTAGTAACAATGATCAACTGAAATTTGATTTAATGTTTGTAATGCTTGTTTACCATACCATACCATACCATTTTATTTATAAAGCGCATTCAACATGGCATTACAACCAGACAAGGCGCTGTACATTAAAAGATTACAGTTAATTAACACGTTCAGAATGACATTTAAAGCATAGTTTATAAGAAAAAATGAAAACAAGAAAATACTAGAACTAACAGTCGTAAAACACTAAAAACACAAAGGAATGTGAAACAACAGATAAAAAAAAAAAAAACATATGAAAGAACCACAGTAATACCGATGTTAATTATAGTGCATTCTATTGTAGAAAGAATGCAGATGTCGAAAGTGGTCCATGATTATGTATTATATGCAAGGTTGAAGTAGTGAGTTTAGGTCCAGTGAAACTGATTTGACCCCTAATCTGAAATAATTTGCTGCTTTGGTCAGAAGAAAATTAATCTGTAAAGAAACATGAAGGTCCTTCATTAGTTGGTAACGGGAAATATGTCTCAAATACTTTAGAAAAAAACAACTTACATGAAGGACAAATCTGTTGTGTTTCAGGTAAGGATTAAATCATCTGAGCTCGTGCACCAATAGTTTGCGACAATTACGCTTTTAAAAGACAAAAATAGCACCTTGGGAGTTTCATTTATGTAAAATTAAGCACTAACTGTATATAAACCACATAAACTTGAGACGGTATTGGTTTATAACAGGGATGTTCTATCCTAAGCTTGTTTGCTAGCTAGCAAACTAGCCTAGCTAGCATTAAACTCTCAGCGGGACCTCTTTCAGAAAAAAACAGACACAATTTCTACAATAATGTTTAATACTTGTAGAATATCGTCTAAAATCTTACCGCTTAGTGGCCGTGTTTGAGTATCAAGTGCTGCCGTAAAGCACAACAAACCCTTTTGGTTGTCCAGAGCCCCCCTCTCTCTGCCCACCTCCTCCTCCGGCTCAAGCAAACCTTTCCCAATCCGAATCGTTTGAACTCCTTTCGTTGGTCACATGTTTACCTTCACAGACACGATAACCTCTTCCTGAATAATGCTCATATTTACAAGTCCTCTAAAGTCTTCAAATCATGGTATAAATCCACAGCTCTCCATGGTTTCCACTGCCACCGTCTAGTTTAATGGCGACGACAGCAACACAAACGAGAAGCAGTGCCAAAATAAACGCTGGCCACCTTTCGTCACCAATCATCTGGGTGAGCGCGTAATCTGATTGGTTAGAAACTGTTCCGTGGTGCCTTTAGAGACCACCGGAATATTCTAAACCATTTTATTTAGGCAACATTCTGTTTTTCTTTAGTTATCCACGTCCCCATCCCCTTTTCTGTTTTTTTTTTCTGGAAGTACATTACCCTTTATGTCCAGTTTGTATTATGTAGAAAAAGTGTTAACATTCATGTGATTTGAAAGAATATTTTTGAACCCTGACATATCCGAGAATGATTGACTTGAACAACGACGAAACCCCACATATAAAGTTCTTACCTACATCACTGGTCACTATTTGTTTGAACGTCACATTTACTTTGCACCCAGAGCTGTATGGCAAAACATTTTAATATTTAGTAATAGGACAGGTATTTCAGATATCTGTTATTGTGAATCAGAAAAATAATTTTAGTTATTCAAAATCAGAAATTAACGTGGGAATCTGTTTTGTCGTGAGAATGAGTCCCAACGTGTAAAAATGCCATTATGAATAATGTTACAAGAACTTTATCTTGCACTAGTAGTTAGAATAAGGACAAGCAACACCACACAACCAGATATCTACAAGGATTTATTAGTATTTTAAGAATTTAACAGACTGCTATTTTAATATAAAGTAGGTGAAATAAAAAGGATGACAGTAGTCATACGACAGGGTATTAGGGTCAGTGAAAAAAGAGCAAATTAAGGGTGAAAGTGTCAAAATTAAATGTCGAAAAGTCAAGAAAAACATTTTAAATGTTATTTTTGTTAAACAGGTGTAACTAAGTTTCAAGGAAAAACTCATAAGTGGTAAATTAACTTATTTCTAGATTTGAGTTTAAAAAAGGAGACAGCAGTATGTATTGAATCTTAATAGAAAATACATTTTTATCCCCATTTTAGTTCTTTGAACTAATTTCCATATAAAGTCTGATTTCACAACCAGTCTTAAAAAAAGTGAACTCCACTTTTCTCAAGAAGCATTTATTGTAACCAAATGTTTACTGAGTAAACGATTAGAAAAAACAAGGAATTTTATTGAATTTGAGGCATTTTATCTAATAGATAATTCTGCAGCAGCATCCTCAAGTCCTTCAAAATAGAAATCTCAAATACACACTTTGACCCCGTTTCCAATTATCTCTTATGATCGCTTATTCTCCTTATCTCCTGTTGCAATGACCTTTTGTGGCTTCCCCTCCTAGGGTAAGTCTACCCCACGTCTTTTTGGGAACTGCATTTATTTCAATGCCAGCCAGCTTGGCTGTGTGGTCATTAAAATTCATTCATTCATTCATTCATTCATTCATTCATTCATTCATAGTGAACAACGTCCATGACCGTCTTATGGACATGTGTCTTTTCCGCAGTCTTTACCATAATTGTATCGTTTTGACCCAGACTGAGACCATTTCGAGGCTCAGGAATCCTTTGCAGGTGTTTATAGTTAATTACCTGATTAGGGTCTGACAGCATGAATAGAATAGAATAGAATTTATTAATCCCACAAAGGGGAAATTTGCTCATTAGCATATACACTTAGAGAAAAGGAAGAAGAAAAATTAATAAAAGTACAGATAAATACGCATAGATAGTAAGCTATTAACCTTCCAACCAATAAAAACAACAAAATTGGGTTACCAAATATACAGCATAAGGGACACAGACTGACATACTGATGAACATCTGGTATTGCACAAGTATTGAACACGTACTGAATATTGCATTGAGGTTAGCGTGTAGAAGGATAATGTTGTTAATATTTATACTGTGGAGATGTTTTTTTCATCTCTTTTTTATTTTCATTTATTGACATTAAAATAAAAATACAGAACTAAATTGCAACAAGCCAAAATGAAAAAGGGGACAGAAAGAAGAAAAACTTATGTTATCTGCCCCATGGATGTATACTCTTACTGCAGTGGAAAGTTTTAAGTATTCAAGGTTTTCCATGATATTTAATTTTCTGACACTAAATTTATGTGTTTGATGATCTATGGCTACAATCATAAAAGTTACAATTAATAGAAGTGTGAAACATGTAACTTTATTATTTGTGATTAACATCTGATAACAAGGTTTTATGGGGTTCCCTTTGGAAAGTCAAAGGATTAAAATTTAACAGCAGTATTTTGGGTTATTTAGGCTATCATAAGAGTAAAAAATGGAAGGTCCATTATTCAAAGTCATATTTTCACCATGTTATTCATACATTTATAATTGTATTATTTCCCAACTAAATATTTAGTTAGCACGCTAAATATTTCATTCTGAGTTACACATTGACTTTACAAACCAAATATTTAGGTCTGGCCAAAATATTTAGTTTTTTTTTTTTGTTTACATATAAATAAATTACTAACTAAACATTTAATATGGAGCTGAACATTTAGTTATTTAAAGTTTGTAAAATAAATATGTTATGACTGTTTGGTTTAGAAATGGCACCCCATAGAGCTTTACTTTCCGAAATGAGGAACAGAATATATAACTTTTCTTATTATTTCTGAGCTTGTTGCTTGTTGCAGCGTCTTCTGCCGTGACGTCACACGTAAAACATGGCAGTTCCCTTGCACCGGTTACACCACGTTTCTCTCCACGTTTCCAATGGGCAGAAACTAGCGTTGGACCTCGTCTCCAAGTTTGGGTTTAACGTGTTTGCCAGCACGCTGACCGGTGAGTCCAGACAGGTGGCTTTCAGGAAGGGAGCGGTGGTTTTCGTGGTGAATGAAGGACCCCCCCTGGGCACGGTGGGGCTGAATGAAGGGCAACATGTCATCCACAGACACGCTACTGCCTCACACCGAGTGGACATAAACAAGGAGCGTAAGTCCACTTCGTGTCTTTACGACGTGCGGCCGCATCACCCGGTGGACTCTGTCGCTAACGTGTGCTTCGAGGTGGAGGATGTGGAGAGGTCGTTCAAGGTGCTCCGCCATCTGGGCTGCGACTTCCTGGTTCCTCCCACCTCGGTGGAGGACCAGAACGGGCTAGTCACCTACTCGGTGGTCAAATCCATTGTGGGAAACGTGTGCCACACTCTTATCGACAAGTCTAAATATGGAGGGGTGTTTCTGCCCGGGTTCAAAGTCGCTGAAAAGCACTGGGATTTGGAAAAGGAGGACCCGACTTGTCCGGTCACACATCTTGACCACATCACCTACGCCTGCCCCAGGAAGTCCACCCAGCAGGTCATGCAGTGGTACGAGAAGCTCTTTGGTTTACAGCGGTTCTTCATTGACAGGTAAGACACTGTTAATTTAAATCAATGGTGTCCACTCATTGATTTAACCCTTGGTTGGTGTTTATAGAAATGAAGATGTGGATGAAGGTTTTGTAGTGAACCAGGAGGGCGTTGGATTACGACTAACCGCCATGCAGTATAGGAAATGCAGCAAAGCGGGCATCACTCTACCGTTTGCAGACAAGACGGAGCCTGACTGCAAGTTTGTCATTGCAGAGTCACTACCTCACCAGGGTAACCTCTACATACTTCACATAACAAACTGTTCTAAGCTGTTTTTACTAGTTATAATCAGGTGAATGTTTTCTGATTTTAGGTCGCAACCAGGTCGACACCTTCTTGGAGCAGCATGGATCCGCAGGGATTCAACACATCGGCCTGTACACTAAAAACATAGTCTCTACTGCTAATGCTCTGGCAGAAGCTGGTGTCCAGTTTTTCTCCCCTCCTCCTGCTTACTACACAGAGGTTGGAGCCGAATTACCATTAAACAGTTTAAAATCCAATAAGTGTAGTTCAGCAGGGGCAAGGATGTATGTGATCATATGAAATGGGACCAGAGCTAGTATGATCTCTTGTCTTTTCAAGGTTATGACACCACCAGTCGCAACAAAGACAGACCTTCATGCACCAGCCTTAAGTCTAACAAACCTTTGATTCGAAAACACAGCAGTTTACAATAGTTTTAATCTTTTTTCAGTTTGAGTATGACGTTAACCAGAACTTATTGCCTCCTGAAAGTCTTTCTCCTGGGAGTTTTTGCCACTTTTCCATCACTTCCTGTGTTTAACATGAGGCTTTCTGGTTTCTCAAAGGAATCGGATCAGAATTCTTCATTGTTCAGTTTAAAACGGTCCACGTTTTCCTCAGATGTGCTTTTGTTTTTGGTGGCAAATGCAACAGTTTCACCACATGCTGTTTTCTAGAACAGGGTAAACCGTTTAACAGTGAAAAGCCATATCTGGGCATTTTTCATACATAATTTAAACTCATTTCATTTCATGCCATTTTCAGCCCCACAGCATTAAAAACACTGTTTCTGTTTCTTCATGCTTCTTATTTAATCACACCCAAACAGCTCCACTTTGTTGATGGTACACTTAACAGTTTAAACAATAAAGTTTTGTGACATGTTCTTTAACATCATAATGGCAATGGAGCCTCGTGCTGTTTGGTGAACCAAGAGCACCCTTCAGTTTCCTTCAGGACACTCACTTTGTGTTTTCCACTGTCATATCTTCAAACAGGAAAGAATCAGAACACAGTTTTGGGCATAAAAATACTTTATTTGTAAGGTTTAGCACAAAATGTCAGCGAATTGGACCATTCTCTGAAAACCACTATGGTTTACAGCTGATTTACTCTCACTATGCATTGTGGCAGGTGGGGAAGCAGCAGGAAATAGAAGAAGCGGGACATGACCCCCAGGTGTTGTCGCAGCATGGCATTCTTCTGGATACAGACCTGCATCAGGACCACTCATCGCTGAGAGAACGCAACAAAAACAAAAGGTGAGGTGATCAGAAGTTGGAGTCTCTCTCTTTTCTTTATGAAGTAGTTCAGAACGTTTGGAGGGTATTTCCATGGAAACGTTGTTAACAACTCATATATTACCTGTCAATAACTCTTTGAAAAGCCTGAGTTTAGAGGAACAGAGATTAAACTGATGGCTACAGCTAGTCTGAGTGGGGCAAATGTAAAAGTGTACTGCTGTTTAATTATTTATGTATCTTATGCACAAATGTATATACTTTTCTGACATCCAGGACAGACTACAAAGTAAGAATTTCATTGTGCAGGGACATCTACATTTATACTGTGCATATGGCAATAAAGCTTTGATTTGATTTGCTAAAACAACCTGGGATTGTAAAATAATATAGTAAGTCATGCTAATTCTGTCTAGTGTATCTTTTCACTGCTTTTATGTGAGCTGTTTTGGCCATTTTGTGAACAGAAATGTTTAAGAATGACAGAAATGGAGGTCTGGAGGTTTTTTCCTGTTAAAGGGGAGTTTTCCTCTCCATTGTCACTACATACTTGCTTAAAGTCACTGACGCCACAAGTCAGTGACTCAATAAAATCTGCTGGGTTTCCTTAAATAGGAAACTTTTACCTGCATAATAACTGAACTCAATTGGAATGTTTTACTTTGTGAAGTGCCCTGAGATGACTCTTGTTGTGATTTGGTGTTTTGTAAATGAACTAAATTGAGATGCTTTGTGTAACTGGTTCCAATGAAATTAGTTGTCAATTCAGCTAGAGCTCATCTCTGTTTCTCCAAACCGAGGCTGTTCAAAGAACTACAGTATAAACAGTTTTAAGATGTAAATTGTTCATTACAGCTCCACAGAAACCCATTTTAAAGAGCAAGTCACCCCCTACCAGATTTTTACTCCACTCCAATTTCCTGATTAAAAAAATGCACCACAAGAAGGAGAAGAAGGAGGAAAGATCTTTTCTATAGCGCCTCTCAAGATTAAAATCACGAGGCGCTTCACAAAAACAAAAAATTTAAAATATAAAACAGAATTTAGAAAATGATTAAAAAATATATTTAAAATGAGCAAAAAATAGACAATTGTGATTAAAAATGTAAAGAAAGAGAGAGAGTGAAAAGGAAAGAGGGAAATCAGTGGATCCTGAGGAAGGTGGAATAGGTAGGGAGAGCAGAACAAGGAGAGAGTAATGAAGGTCACACCAAACCAGCCTGAACAGGTGAGTTTTCAGCTGCTTTTTAAAGGAGTTCACGGAGTCCACTGATCTCAGGCTCAGGGGGAGAGAGTTCCAGAGTCTGGGGGCCACAGCAGCAAATAATATGTCACCTTTGGTCTTTAGCCTGGTGCTGCACAACCAGTAGGCTTTGATCACTGGACCTTGGGGATCTGCTGGGGGTGTAGGGACTAAGAAGATCACCAATTTAAGATGGTGCTTGTCCATGTAAGGCCCTATAGACCAGAACCAGGATCTTGAAATGAACCCTGAAGTTGACTGGCAGCCAGTAAAGCTGGAGGAGAGCGGGGTGATGTGGGTGTGTTTGGAGGACTTGGTCAGAAGCCGAGCACAGGCATTCTGAACCACCTGTAGACGGTTCAGGGAGGTTCTGCTCAGACACGTGAAAAGAGAGTTACAGTAGTCTAAGCGTGAGGAGATGAAGGTGTGGAGAACTGTCTCAAGTTCAGAGCGAGACAGAATGGGACTCAGCTTAGCAATGTTCCTGAGATGGAAGAAGGAAGAGCAAACAAGAGAACTGACATGAGAATCCAGGGTGAGAGCTGGGTCAAAGTTCACACCAAGATTCCTGACGGAGGGTTTGGTGTGAGAAGCAAGCTGACCAAGAGAGTCTCTGACTTTGGGAACCATCTTGTCTGGGTCACAGATGAGGATCTCAGTCTTATCTTCATTCAGCTGTAGAAAGCTCCCAGCCATCCAGGTTTTAATAGAGTCTAAGCAGGTGTGGAACAGCTGCAGCTTAGGCATTTCATGGGGCTTAAAGGAGATGTACAGCAGGATGTCATCTGCATAAAGATGGTAGGAGATTCCTTTGAAGGAGCTCAGGATGTGCTGAAGAGGAAGCAGATAGAGGAGGAAGAGCAGAGGTCCCAGCACCGAACCTTGTGGGACACCATGGGTAAGGGAGGTGGTGGAGTACCTAAACTTGGAGACGGCCACAGAAAAGGAGCACTCAGAGAGATAAGAGGAGAACCACTCCAGAGCAGATCCTGATAGACCTACCCAGTCTCTCAGCCTCTCCAGTAGCAGGTGATGGTCAACAGTGTCAAAGGCTGCAAAGAGGTGTTGCCTGGTAGACTGAGAGGGCGGAGCTGCTAACAAATACACACACAGGCTTACAATGATGTGACATCATATGGTAGCAGCTAACATTATAGTGTACCTCTTAGCCAATAGCAATGGCAGATTTAAATTCAAATCCAGTGCAGTTTTACCTGAAGAGGGTGCAACACTGAAAGATTTAGGCAGAATATTTAAATTTTAACGAAGATGCACTAAAGTGCCAAATTATTGACTACATGTGTCTTCAGCACGAGTAGACACTCATGTATAGTTTATTAGCAAGAAAAGTTGATTTGGGGGTGACTTGCTCTTAAAATATACTAACTATCCCTTTAAGCATAATTGCCATTCAGAGTTCATTTTTTTCTCACTTCATTTTTCCTGTTTGTCTTTTTATTTTTATCTTTTTTTAAGAAAAAAAATTCAGCCTATCAATACGAATGTTTAACCTCATTTCTTTGTTGAATCAACAGACAGGTCACATTTCAAAATAAATGCTTTGGCAAACAGACGTTAGAGGCTGGAGTGTTCTGTTGTGTTCACAGGTATCTACTCCAGGTGTTTACCAAGCCCATATTTGCTGAGGACACCTTCTTCCTGGAGCTGATAGAGCGAAGAGGAGCGGCAGGTTTTGGAGAGGGGAACATCCGGGCGCTGTGGAGGTCTGTGCAGGCGTACATGGAGAACGAAAGGAGGGATTCCCACACAGACGGATCTGACAAATCTGTGCAGTCTGCTCAATAACAGCCACTCCAAACTATTACTTTGGTTTAATTTATTGCAGATATGTGTACATAACTGTTATTGCAAACTATAAGTTAATGTAAAAATAAACACAGATTTACTTGTTGCACTATTCTTAATGTAAAATTGGCTGTAGACTGATTTAAAAGGTGCTACGCAACAGATGTTTAAGACAATCTTGGAAAATGTTACAATAAAAACTGACTGGTGCTGTTAAAAGTGAAGCAAATGACTTGAAAACAACTGCTACCCAGTAAATCTGCTTTACACGCTCTGTGTGAGTCAAACATTTATAGAAAAACGTCTGAAATTGTTTTACTTTTTTACATAAACTAACTCTGAGCTCATTTGTTTAACTGCGTGCAAACAAAGCTTATCCACACCTGATTCTGTCATTTCTTTGTTACAATTTGAACAAAAACTTGTCAGAAAAAGCTAACCACTCATGCATTTACTGGGATAATGAACTGGTAACTAGTAGACAGGTCTATAATAATAGCTGATAATTTCCTGTTTCAAGTGATTTTAAAACACTTGCACTGATCTAAGATGCTCACTGTTTCCTGATCGCTCCTCCAGACGCTCTCAGATGAGCCGTTACCAGACAAACAGCTGCTCTTCTTTCAAGGAGTTTTTTTTTAAATCTGCACAGTTAGGCAGTGACTTGGCTTTACAGCCCACAGATATGAGCCAAATCAATTAAGTCAGCTTTAAACATTATGGGCGAGGATTAGCTGGCTAGATGAAAAGTAATGAAACTTTGACAGGAGCTCCATAAAAGCCATATGTTCGTGTTTTATGTGCTGATCGTAAGTTACAGTACCCCACTGAGCAACAGGGCTATTTCAGGGACAAACATTGAATCGACTGTCTTAAACTCGTGTACATCTACACATTTTTAATGCACTGAATGTTTCTTTTTCCTCAGATTATTTCAACTTATTTGTGCTCAAATTTGAGGAAAATGAAAATTATTTTCTTTTAAAACTGCATCAAAACTAGGTTTTACATGTGATTTAAGAAACATTAGTAACAGAGGGGATAAACAGTTCATTAAAGTTCAGTGGGGATGGCTTTTGTAACAGGAGTATTTCAGCCATCTGTCTCCAACTGCAGATGGTCCTCGGCATCTTGCACGAGGCCTCTGCAAGATGACTTGCTAGTTTACTGTCAACCATGTGCAAGCTGCAGATGAAACATCACTAAACTAAATAAGCGTGGTTATTCTTTACATTTACAATCTACTCTTGAAACAAGTCTGGTGGATACTGCCCCCTATGGTTTTTAGAATGACTACACACTGTGCAACATGAGCAGACACTGCAGTGATGCCTCCTGAAGAGTCATCTGTGACTTTTAAGAATGCAAAACACAAAATATAAAGCCTCCTGTATCGTGCATTCTGCACAATTTTACTATAAAAAGTCCATCCTATTCCACTACCTATAGGGATTTTAGTGGAAACAACTAGTTACCCTGTGAAGCTGTGTCTAAGCAGTATTGACAAACCCTGGATTCCCCTAAACACACACACACACAACACAGAATAAAACCGAGCATAATCTGAGAAAGATTAGAAGAACACAACAGATGTTACTCCTTGATTAACAATATAGTGTCTGCCAGGGGTGAGTCTAGAGCGTCCCGCCCTAATGAGGCCCACTGTGGTTACTTCTATCTCCCAAAAATGCAAATTTACCGTAAAAGACGTGCAACAATTTGATTTCACTTGGCCTTCACTTAAAAACCAGAACATGGTCATTATCATTCTTGCAATCAAGAACACCATAAGATATAGAGAGTAAAGGAAGCTAGGTGCACGTGAGTTGCATTCAAGGGGATTTAGTTTCTTAGTGTGTGATATTTATAAAGTTAGACTATCTTTGCTTAATGAAAGTTGCAGTTGCCTTCGTAAATAGCGTAACACTATTTCTGCTTGTATAAGTAAATAACTAAACCCGTATGGTTAAATGGTGGAATATTTATGCTGGTGTAACATTTAATCAAGAGTTGAGTTCATGGAAGCACATTTGTTCCTAATGAATTAATTATTTAACATAAAATAAAAAATATAATCAGAACTATAGTTGCGATTATTTTAATAACAGATTTACTCACTGGACATGTAAGTCACATACATTTAGTTTCCTAAATACACTCCTGTGCATAGTGGAAGTGTTTAGTGTTTATGCACAAGTCCTAAACTGATTACTTTTCATTCCCTCGGGCTGGGCTGAACCACTTGTTAAACACGCGGGGGTGGTTTATTTAAAACACGTACTGAAGACAGAAATATCCTCTTTTTTATTTTAAAACTTAATTATCTCAATGTAAAACTTTCAAAACATTAAGTTAATGCAGCTGTTGTTAAATAAGATATTAGATCATGTAAATAAAACTCACTAGAACACCCCCTTCCCTGTTCAAGTGGTACGGTCCGTGTAAGTTGTCACGGGCTCATTAGCGTGTAGTTCTGTCGAACACTGGAGTACTGGGGCAATGTTGTAGTTTGTAGGAGGGCTGAAAGTGAGCTGCACGCTTTGCTCCCGTCCCTGTTGTGTTTTATGCTAAAACAAACCAGATCATGATCCACAGAGGCTAACCAGCCGCTCTGAAAGCCCTGGGAAACCCGAGGAGCTCACCGGAATGTTTGTAAGTAGTTGTTTTTGGTCCAATAACCAGATTCTTGTATTGAAAAGTTAATGTAGCATCAATAAACACCTCACAAATAATTATGTCTGCTGCTTCCTTGGGTTTTAAACCTGTTTTTAACGCACAAAGAGGCATGTTAATGACGTTAAATCTAAATAAGAGTGGTATTAAAATAGAGGTCCCCGAGGAGTCATAACACAACTCCAGTGGGGCAGCTTAGCAACTTTTCCTCATGTGAACAAATGCTGCCTCTTTTGTTTGTAACAACTCTCGCACGAATGACTCTAGATTTATATATAACATCCCTGTATAATTCACAGTTTAACCATCTTTGTAAATGGCTAATGTCTCACGTGCTTTAAGATAGCCAGATGAGCTGAACAACCTCCGTTTAGAGAAACAGAGATTGACGTGGCAGCGGTTTATGCTAACAGTATTTCATAAACTTTTATAGTCCCATACTTATTTTCACTTTATTCTCTAGTTATTTATGTCAGAAATGAATGAAAGGTGTGTAACACAACCAATCTGCGTTACTTATTTCTGCTACAACTATCATACAATGTGGAATCTAAAGCAGTTCCTAGGTTTAAAATGGTGTAACATTTTCTTTTTTTTTTTTTTTTTTTTTTGATTATGGGTGTTTTAAACTGATAGACAAACACCAGTGGAATCTGCTCAGAACTAAACTTTCTTTCTTCAAACCGAAGTCATTCCGAGAGCTATCTATAACTGGAAAGATGTTGATTTTACTATAACTTTAACAGGGACACATGCTTCAAATGATCTGAAATGTCAATTTAAAACACATTAAGTGCCCAGAAATTGCATCACATTCACTATAGTCAACTGTTTTATTTTGAAGGGCCAGCTTTTATCTTGGAAAGTTTGTTAAAATGTTTGATGGCACATATATGAGTTTAACAGCCCCTGAATGCTGACACTACATAATTTATTAGGCCTGCCATTGCTGTCTCAGTGGAACAACGACTGTTCATCTCTATCAACCTTCCTGTCAGGTGTGAATTCAGGGCAGGCTGACACACAGAGACGTGCTTACAGAGGCCATAAATAAAAACATCCATAAAGCTGAATTCCTCTGTGACTTTTGGCTGTGGTTAAAGGTTCATATCTGTCTTGAAGAGTCATGCAGCCAAATTAGGAAAGATTTTATTAAATGGCAGACATGTCATTTAAATTATTTGAAGTTGATCCCCTTCAGTCAAGTTCAGAACTCTCTCTGGGTGTTTAACATAACGTGTGTTCTGGACACACCGGTTCCTTTGCCAAACTCATTTCCCTTTCATGAGGGATTTTAGAAAATGGGTTTAAGGGACTGTTTGTGCTGATCTCTAGGACAAGCTCAGTTTTCAGGGCCTTTTTCTTTGTGAAACTGAGAGCCATCCACCTGGAGGGCTGGCGGCTTGCATTTAAAACCATTTCAGCCCAAGTACAGGAGAGGCTGCCTATCGGGGCATGCAGACGATTCCTCTTCCATTTTCCTCTCCATAAACCGAACATGTTAGGAGGTTTTGCGTTGTATTACCACTGTTACATGGAAAAACATCACTGTTTTCTTTGTATTCTGAGGTAAAGCTCTAAGCACATTTGTATAACCAAGGAGTGTTCTCGCCTCCATTCTGAAATGTCTTCTAGATCTGACCTATTGTTCTTTTGGTCCATCAGCATGCTAGGTTACTACTCTGTGGCTGTTGTGTCTTCAGCCTTGTGTAATTAAGGGTCTTTGCTAGATTTAGTATTCAAGTGGACAGCATTTCTGTCCAACTTGGACAGGATTGCTGAAAGCCTTGATTACCAAGCTCAACAAAGCTCTTGTTCTGGACAAATGTATACAGTGCAAGTGATTATGTATGAGATAATTAAGCAGCAGGCCTGCTTTAACGCTAGGCCTCCCTGGCTTCCATACATCGCCATGCTGAGCCTTTGTGTTTATGGTAAGTGGGCAGCTGCATGCCTGTGAGACCTTGGCTGTACCCCAGGCCCTCAAACTGAGCCTGATAACGACTATTGAAGCCTCCCAGCCATGCTCATTTCTGACTATTCACTCACTGCTTTAAACGTGGAGCGAGCCTCCCGTCTGACTTGGTTTAATTTCTGTGAACATGCGGACAGCTGTGGGCTTGCCAGCTCCCTTCAATGAGTTTCATAAAATTCTTTTCAGTCGCTCAGCCTCAACAGTACTTGGTACCACCTGCTGCCTGTGGGTCCCACATAATGGCACCAACAAAGAAAGTTTCTAAAACTTGGTGTTTTTACTATGAAGTACAGTGCTGTAGAAAAAAGAAGCACTTGTTGGAGACGGTCCTCCATTAATGGGTAGACCTTCCTGATTGCAAAAAATATATATCGGCACAGGGATTTAAGCTTTTTAGGAGTCTTTCTTCAACGCCTTCACCCAGCATTCCTTATGTGAAAGATGTGGTAATGAAGAACAACACAAACCCCTCGGTTTGTTTTCAAGTCTCAGGTGCAGAGCAGATGCTTCTATTATGGAGACAGAGGGACGCAATCCTGGGAGTGTTAAGATCAGGACACGAGGCCGGCTGCCCTCCTTTCTAGAATTTTAAACGAGGACATCTGAAAATTCATGGCAGAACTTTTTTCTGTGAAGTTTTAGTTCATGCAGACGACATGTTGTAGCACAATTAACACTCGTGTTTATTGTAAAACTAAATGTCAAAGTAGGCTATACAAGGTAAAGCAATCATATGAAACTTGTTTCCACCAGCTGTCCCTAAGTGCTATAAAACAGATTAGTATTAGCTTTAATTGTCAGTCAGACACAAAGCTGCCAAATCCTTACGTAATGGTGGCCTAACCCACAGGATTACAGTCTGAGCAATGTATGGAAAAGCTGCTGAAATTAGAAGACCGTTTTGAGCATCAATCGTGGTTCTGTTACCTTTTTGGGATGTCTGCACTCTTTCATCACTTGAGTACAGAACTAAATGACTCTCAAAGGGGCACAGCTGTGTCACGTATATAAAACGGCTCATTAGGGTCTGTGTATGTTAGCTGAGTTAGTGACAGAGCAGACCCGTACCCTGACTTGACCAAACAGACGCCACGGTTTCCTCCTCGCATTCTATCTTCGTTGTGCAGCCTGATCTTTTGATGTTTCTGGCAAACCAAAACGACGACGAGTGCAAAGTGTTCAGTGACCACAAAGGAAGCTCATCAGCTCATCCAGGGCTGCACCATCACCATCGTCTAAGACGGATGCCAGCGTGCACTTTGCTGTTTACATGTGATGTGAAGCCACGTCTGAGTGAAATGTTCTTCTGAGAGATTAGAGGTCTCGGTTGTCATGGCGGCTGCTGCCTCAGCTCAGATAAAGGCCTATCGGCCTCCAGAAGCAAAGACTCCCCACGATTCCTGATAATAGCAGCATGGTTTTGGAGCTGATCTGGGTTTGGACCTCAGAGGAGGAGTGGTACCCTTCAGCCAGAAATTCTAGACGCCTAATTTGGCAGATTTTTGCTGGTTTTGCTCGACACAGCTGTGCATGCGGTTCAAGGTAAGTTGTTTGGGTGTAGCCGTTGAACTCTGCCAATCCAGCTACGGCATGCTTCCTTCCTTTGCTTTCCAGTTCTATCCATCCAAGAAAAAGCAGACTTCCCCTTTCCAGGAGTCTTAATCTTGTTTTTATTCAAAAACTGACACATTTGAGACGTTTTCCAAAGCTGCAGGGCTAGGCTAGGCATCTAAAACTGCTCAGCTTGTGTCATGGTGCCGAGGAATGTTTATAATTATGTTATAAACCTCTCCCATTTAAAGGACTGGGTTTATATTTATGGAATGAAAAGCCAGAGCATGAGAAATTAAAATGTTGCAGTTTCCTCCAACACAATACAACGTTGTTTACGAGAGATGTTTTACTGTTTCCAGAGGGAAGAGAAGCTGATGTTTGTTTTGTTTGAGTAAACTTCAGGTTTCTTCTTCTATAAGCTGACTGAATGATAAACAAACAACTACTTCCTCTAGCCAGCATATCCAACGTTATCTCAGATCTGTGTGGCTGGTGTTCATGCACATTATGATCCGTCCTGACGTCGTCCGGCCTCCAGCTCTGTTGTTTTCCTACTCAAGACCTTCATGAGTGGTGTTACTTTTGAAGGAAAGTTGTTTTATTGTGTGATGTGTGTTAAAGAAAATCATACGCTGAATTCATACACCACCTCCGGCTTGCCCGCTCCTGCACACAACACCCACAGCTTCTGATATGTCCTCTTTTATTTCCCACGATGTCTCGTCTGCTGCACAAACTGCTCTTTTGTTTCAAGCTCACCCTCTTTCTTCTGCCCGCAGTTGTTGCCACTTAAACGCTCCCACCTCCTGACCTTGAGGGCATCATACGACCATCTCGTGTCCACTTTGTTTGGTTCCTCCACCTGACGCGACCTTAAGCGTAAACAATCCCGTGACAGCAAGATTGTATAGATTTACATCTGAGGCGGGCAGACGGGCGGTTTTACTGTAATCATGGTGCAGCATTAATGTGAAGAGTGTTGTTTTGATAACCGCAAGGTCAGCTATTCTCAGCCAGCCCCTGAGGAGTCAATTACACAACTTTGACTTTGCTCCACCACTCTGTGTGACCCAGAGAGGAACACTTTTAAGAAGACGAACTCTGTCTTTTCACAGGCAAGAATTAAACAAAGTGTCGAGTTCCACTTTTGGATGTGAGAAGTGTCATTTTAGAGTAGAGGCCAAAATAAGTAATGCAATGTGAGTGCTGTTTCTTCACTGTTGAATTAGTAGAAAAAGAGATGATCTGCCTCTTATCTCCTTTAAATATTCATTAGTTTTAACATTTGAACGGGATAAATACGAAGATGCTACAGGAACAGAATCTGTGTGTGAGACAGAGATTAGGTATTTGAGTATTAATTATTCATCTGTATGCATGAAAGGCACATCTGAAAGGTTAGAAGTGTCTTTGTGAAGGAAGGCGGAGGTCGTTAATATGGATTCACAGCAGCTGCAGTCAGCTTTAATGGCAATTCCAAGTTGTATCAAGAACAGTTTATGCCTGAAATGTGCTTCTGTTCTGTTCTGATGAATTTGATCATTTTCTTCTTTCTTTCTTGTTTTATATTTACATGTGAACCAGTTCTGGTGTTGTGGGCTGATACTGAGCTCTGACCTGATTGGCAAAGAATATTTTTTTATTGAATTTGTGATTTAAAAAAAATGTATGTCCTGTTGCTAGAGAGAATTGGTGTTTTGTTACCAGGAAAATATGCCAGAATGAAAAAAAAGTTTCAGATTGACTCGGCTGAATTTTTGTGGTGCATGTTTATTGATCATTTAGGTACAATTGCATAATCGGTAGATAATGGTCCTCAAAAGGCTTTTGCTGATGGGCATTTGTAATAAGAGGGTGTTCTGGCAGGAATCTGGCGCTATGATATATATCACAATATATACCATATAATATATTTCGATTAAGAGTTAGATATTGGTTTTTCTATTACTGATACCGATGTGTAGAGATCACGGTCAGCCGATCGCCGTTATGTGCTGCTGATATTTGGGTCGATTTTCATTGCTGATATCTAAACGTTTTCCACCTTATTTTAATGCTAAAATGTCACTAATAACATCATTGGTGCACAAAATTTCAGAAGCTGAATCAGTTTTTGAACACTGAATTGAACTAACTGTTTAATCATAATTTTGTGCACTACTCAGTGTTGAAGTCAGACACCCTTACAAAGTTAATCAATTAACTGACCAAGTATTAAATATTTAAAACGGGTTAATTAAAATTAATTTTAGTTGAAAATGTATTTTAGAGTGCTTTTTACACAGATGTTACAGGCTCAACACATGGGAGGCGACATCGCCTCTCCATTCATTTTCAATGAGACGTATGTGACAAAGCGATAATCACGGGTCTCCCTCCTGCTGAGCAACACGCGAAAAACGTCCATGTGAAATTATGCGCTCATGCATGTGTCGTGCACATGCAAGCCAGCGAATTTCAACTTTTTGTCGCTGTCGCTCAGACAAGCACTAATCAGCGGTGGTTTATTGACTGACCAATGAGAGTACAGGATGCCTCGGTACATCTCCAGACAAACACAAAGGAAATGATAATACTTGCCATGTCAGATTTCCCAGAGCTTTACATTTCTACAAAAGAATATAGAGATCTTCACAAAAAGGCATCAGCATGGGAGGTTGTCAGTGAGCTGGTTGTTGTTGTGGTCTCATATTCACCATTTCTTTTTCTGTTTGTAATATGGGATGAACTCATTCACATATTTTTCTTTTTATATAGTCAATTCGGAAGTACAACTTCACTTAACTCTAGCATAACCTTGAGACTTCATATCTACCACATTTTCAGCTCTGAACTGCTTTAATTACCCAAAATATCCTCCAATCTGACGGCCAGTCAAACAACGGAAGACTTGCCCTGGAACGGAGTGCGTCGCTGGCTTTTATCGCTGCCACATGTGGCCTCCCTGTGTCAGGTTATCAAAGTGACAGTGAAAAGTTTAGTTGATCGCAGTCATTTGTTGCCTTCCGCGTGTCGAGCCCATTATTCATGAACGTAAATATACGTTTTTATTAAATTCTGCAGCAGCGCCGGGTTGCCCGGGGATGTAAATTATCTTTACTAAAGAGGTATATAACTTGATGCCTATATATAAAAAATTGAAAATATTGTCCTGATATATCGGCTGACCGATACATTGGCCTGTCTATAATTTTGATACTAGTAAGAGCCAGACAATTACAATTTTTTACACTGTGTTAAACTGAAAAACTCAGGTCAGACGCCTCCAAGGCACATCCAGTGTTATCAGGAAATCTTGTTCTTCCATCAGAACAAAGGCAGTATAAACTGCTGTCACCTAGCAGTTGGGAGTCTAAATTGCACCACACAAAATAAATCCTGTAAATGTCTGCCTGTAGATTCGCAATTAAAAGCCGATACGCTGCTTTTAAATATCGATTCGGTATGATAACGCAAAATATTGCAATATTTCAGTATCTATATCTTCTACTTTACTTACATTTCAAGGAAACGTAGAAAATGATCATTTAATTGACTAAATAAGTATAGGAGCATTAGAAAATCAGCTGGTGATTAGAGTTTATGTTTATTTTTATTAATTTGGCAGATGCTTTTATCCAAAGCGACTTACAATTTATAACCTATAGGGCATGTTGTGATCTGTGGGGGAAACCGGAGTACCCGGAGGAAACCCACGCATGCATGGGGAGAACACGCAACTCCACGCAGAAAGGCAGCAGCCAAGCCCAGTGTCGAACCCTGAAACCTTCGTGCTGCGAGGCAACAGTGCTAACCACTGCGCCACCATGCAGCACCATGCAGAATTTGCCAATGTGTTTATGTTTATTTATTTAGGAGACACTTTTATCCAAAGCAACTTCTAGTTGTGGATATAGCAATGCAGTTGTTTCACCTAACATTTATGTTTTTGGTCTCCCACGGCGTAGAGCAGCAGTAGCAGGGTGTGAACTTGAACCTTCTTGCTCCAAGGCAACAGAGCAACCCACTGTGCTAACTGCGTAAATGGCTGAGTAGGTTATTAGCTAATCTGGAATTCAAAAATCAGATTTTTTTTTTGTCCTTGAGCATCGTTAGGTAGCTAAAAAAATAATCTGATATTTCAAAGTTCGTCAAGAATTGAAAAAAATTGCAATCAGTTATTTATATTTCTTTAAAACAATCCGTATCGGCTCTCATAAACAGAACCAGTGCTTCAGTGATGGAGAGCTCACATCACTCCTATTCTAATGTCTCTGCACTGGTTACCCGTTAACTTTGGAGTTCATTTTAGAATCCTGATTATAACTTTCAATGCTCTACATGGTCAAGCTCCTCCCTATATTACTGAACTGTTAAGCCTTATGGTTCAACCCAGGCCCACACACCAGAACCTTCTAGAAGTTCCAAAGACCAGATATAAACGTCGAGGTGATCGCTCCTTCCAGACTTTTGCACCCCGACTCTGGAACCATCTTCCTTTATCCTTACGCAGCACTGACAGTCTGGACACTTTTAAAAAACAGTTAAAGACCCCTTTATTTAAAGCTGCTTTTACATAAATATTTTATTTTCTAATTTTTACTCAGATTTGTAATCATCTTTCATCTGTTTATGAAATTTTATATTTTTATGACTTTATTTTTTCTATTGTTAATCTAGATAATTATGATTTTATGACTATTTTAATTTGTTTTGATCTATGTGAAGCACTTTGTGATTCTATGTCTGTGATAAATGCTATATAAATACAATTTACTTACTTCTCTACAAACAATGCAACAAACTAGAACTTTTGTGAGTTTCTAAGGATCAAGTGAAAGATGACTTTTGATTTAGAGTTATTTATTTTTTCAGCTGGCGATATTGGTCAGTTTCGATTAAAATGGTCTTTTAAATGGAACAGAATCAAAAGAAAGTCTTGAGTTACAACACAAGCAAAGATAACACGCCACACATTCACAGAAGTTAACAGATCTGAGACTGAAAGTGAAAATTGACTTTGAACACAGAACCAGTCCTTGAGCTTGTTGTATTTCTCTGCTTGGTGTAGAATGACCAAACTAAGACAATAAACCTGGGAGGTAAATGTTTGTGTCTGTTATTGTGAGCGTTGAAGCGGTCTAACATTAGACTGACACAAATGGTGTGCCGCCCTGCTGTAAACTGTGAATTCAGCTGCTTTTCTCATTGAAGGACTGACACAATGACTCGGAGTCATCAGACGGTCTGAGTTGCAAACTCTTAACAGTTCTCAGATTTTCCTAGGGCACCTTCCTGTTTGCCTCTTATTTGATGCCAGGTTTCAGAGCCTCCTTCCAAGAAGTCTTTTCTCTTGTCATCTGTTTATAAGATCGACAGAATGTAAGAAATGTGCTGAATCCTAATCCCCATCTCCGTATGTCCTCTCAGGATCGGCCCAGAGACTGCAGCACATTCCTGGAGAGGCTGAGAGCTGCTGTCTGAAGTTGATGAGAAACCAGCCTTGCTCACGCCACACCCGTCAAGATGGCCTTCAGTTCAAGTTACTGGAATAACCTGGGACAAGGATGTGTGTTGCTATGGTGATCATTTACAAGAAAACACTGGAAAAAAAGGGCGGTGATGATGTAAGATCCACTCGTACGGACCTGGGCACGGTGAGCAGTTATCTGCTAATTCAGTCATTCAGAACGTTAGTTTCCAACGTGCAGCTTCATACAGACTGAAAGGTGAAGACATGAAAGGCAGTAATCAGTTCATACAGTTTTTTGTTTCGTTTTATGTTTCTGTTGCTCTGGGAGACTCCAGTTGCTTCTCTGAAGTTGCTAACTTACGTCTGTACTCAAATATTTGAATGAACCGAGAAAGCCCCGAATAAAAGGTCGTGACTCACGTGGAGATTTGTGTAGCTGTTACAAATAATTGCATCATAAAAGGTGGAATTTTAATCTAACTTAGAAAGCCATAGAAGCAGTCTTCCATGTTTGCTCTGTTTTTGCAAAAGTGAAATGGCTCAGAGAGAAAATTCCCCCGCTGACGTGGACCGAGTCTGACCTTTCAGTCTCAGGACATCATCACACTCATTTACAACTCTATTGAAAAGTAGTACTTTAGTAGTACTATAATACACACACAGCAAAGATGTTCTTTATCCAGTTTTTATTGTATATTGTTTTATTGACGCTGAACCTCTCTTGTACCGTTGCAGTTCAAGGCACAGACCATGAGCCAGGGAGCAGCACTATTCTCTTGTGGACTCATGGGTAAGACACAATCAATACACACACTCCAAAATCAATATGCGTATGGATCAAACCCACTGTCCTAATGTGATTATTTCCAATCACACACTGGTCACGGCTTGTAAATGCGGACTCTCTGAAGCCTGTAGAGGGCTGGACGTGTCGGATGCAGATGTTGGTCTGAAGGCGCTCGTGTTCCGAGTAATATTGGAGGAATTATTGCATACCAAGAGTGGGTGAAGAGCTCCAAGCAGTCTCTGCATTCGTTTGAAAGCATGGACTCGTGTGAAGCATGTCTGGCAGGTGGCTCTGCCTACGTAGGAGAATTCGTGTGACTACATGTTAGTATCATTACCAGGAATCTAAGTCCTGAAGGCTGTGAACCTGCTCTTTCAATCGGGTTTTAATTACCAATGTTTATATGTTAATAATCTTTAATCTTACTCCCTCACAGCAACTTTGTTGATCAGACAGAGTCCTGGCTTACAAACACTTCCAGCAGGATTTGTTTGTTTCCCACCGTCACAGACGTAAATCGGCCTCTTGGTTACTAAGAGTTGGGCCAGTGGTTCAGACTCTTAGCTGCTGACTCCGAGTCGACCAGCCAGTTCAGTTGGCTCGCTCATCAGAATGACAGGGACTTTTCACGCGTGGCATCTGCAGCGGCGTAGCAGACGAGGCGAGCGCAAGAAAACGGGATCGGCTTCAGTCAGATCTAAATAAAGTCAGCTGGACATCGGCCTCTTTCCTTTTCCAGTCAGCTGCGCAAACAGACGGTGACACCAAAGCTCCACCTGAGGGACTGGAGGTATTTTTAGTACCAATAACACAAAGCGGGGAGTAGTGGCAATACAGAAACAGATCCTCGGACCGGGCCGGACTGGAACCGTGTTGTGGAAATCGTTCATGACGCAGCCCAATTCTCCCGGCTAAAAACGTATTCTTTCCGTTTTGGAAGATTGTTTTATAAATGAGTTGACTTTGCAGATGATCCATGACAACATCACTCCTGATCATTTTATCAGCCAAACCAGTTCTGAAGTGGCAGTGACTTTGTAAATCTCCTTATTGCTGCCTACAGAATGTCCCACACGTAAGATCCAGACACAGAACATGATGTTGTACAGAATTCCCCTGACATGGATGTGATGTGTTTGTTACAGGGACAAGCCGGTGGCGTGAGGTGGGGAACAGCTGTGGCTTACAGCTGCAGCCAGTCAGAACTAGCCTGGAGAGCCTGTGGGACGTCCTGCCTGAAGTGCACAGGAGTTCTGCCCACTGGGACGTGGGCTCCACTTCCAGCACCATCACCAGCTTGTTGCAGGACCTCAACCTGACTGAGGCGTCCTCCCACTCCACTGCGCCCCCCAGCAAACGGCAGTGCCGGTCTCTGTCTTGCTCGGATGAGCTTGGCAGTTGCCGCTCCACCTGGCGCCCACAGGGCTCCCGCGTGTGGACAGCCGTGGAGAAGAGGCGGTGCCACAGCGGAGGCAGCGTCCAGCACAGCACTCTAGGAAACGCTCAGCTCGGTTTTCCAGTGATGCAGCGCAGCTCTAGCTTCAGCCTGCCTGCTCGCTCCAACACCTTGGAGCCACCGGGCTTCACCCAGCACTTGCATCGCCCGTCTGCCTTCACTGGCCTCACACCCTCCTCCCCAGTGCGCCTCTCATCTGAGCCTTCGGCCCAGTCCCTCTACCTCTCTCATGAACAAATTAGCCTCTCTGAGGTTCCAGGAGGACCTTCCCCACCCAGCTCTCTCAACTCCACTCCAGAGCTCAAGCGGCGTGGTGGACAGGGTGGCCTCGCCCGTAGTCGCTCACAGCCATGCGTCCTCAACGACAAGAAGATTGGCGTGAAGCGCAGGAGACCAGCTGACTCGCACAAACAGAGGCCTTCACTGGATCTGGCAAAGATGACCCAGGTTGGTTTCTAAGGCTAATATTACGAGGTACAACCTTTAGCATGGGTAATTGTAACATTGCATCTTAGTTATTTGTCAGATTCTGATTCCAGACACAAAAGATCATAATGTATTGGTTGATCCCAACCTTTTGTGCTCTAAGTAACCACTGTCCTGGAAATGGCCTTACCAAGGTCCACCAGGCTCTGTGACAACTAGTTACACTCTGCTGTTTGGGTCATTCAGCTTTTCATGTTGGGGAAACCAATGCTGTGTGGGAAAGGGCATGCCGTTCTCCCTCTGTACACCTCCTAATGTTTCTGACGGCGTTACCGTTAAAAGCAAACGTTCACTCCTGCAGGCCTGTTCAGGGTTGCATTCCAGTAGGAGGGTGTGTAGTGCAGGGAGCGTTATGTAAATGCGTTGCTGAGGAAAAATGGTTTGATCAAAGCTGAGCTTCACATTGTGGTTCGTGCATCAGATGAGAGCGTAAACACGAGGTAAATTACCGTGTGAAACGTTTGGCTCGGGTCTGAAGTCGATCAGGTTTAACCGACAATTACAGGGACACGCGTGGTGAAGTTTCACACACAACACCGGCCCGACCATAAACACAGAGCTGGACTTGGCCCTTCTGAGAAAGTCACTCAGAGTTCAGCAGTGTCTTTAACAACTGTGCTGTTGTGATACGACAAGCAGACACCAAGCCAGCTTACAACAGAGACCAGGTCAGAGTGGAGAGAGCCGCCAGCCGGACGGAGCAATGTCAGGGTTAGGGTTAGGGTGCACGCCTCGCTAGCAGTTGGGTTTTCCTGCTGGTCAGGTATTGTTGCATGGTTCTTTTACTGTCCGGGGGAATAAAAAGTCATCTAGACTACAGATACTGACAAATCCAGTTACTTTAATTAGAAACATTAATGTTTATTAGAAACGTGTAGGTGTCTTAATTAGGACAATCTCGGGCTCAAAGGTGTTGAGTTTTGATGTTGGGAAAAGATTACTCACCACTTATCTGTGGGACTTTATTTTGTTTAGTGTTGCACCTTATCAGGACTCAGTCACCTGACTGTTCAGAGTACCCACAGTGCTGAGTGTGTCTGTAAAGTGTGCTGTCATCCTCCATAGAATCATTCTGATGCCTGTATTTATTTATATAGGCATCAATCACTTTAGTCTTAATGTTTAATTTTACCTCAAAATAACCCATAAGATCCTAATCAATAAAGGTATGCCATCTAAGGAGCGTTGGGAGTTTGGGAGTGATGGAAAAACAGACATTCATCTAAACTTTGTGTTGAAACAAAATTACAGCTCAGACCTATGACCTATGGCTCGAATTTCCCTCTGGGATTAATAAAGTATTATTGAATTGATTGAATTGAATTTAAATAGCTGTAAGCATGTGTAAGCATGCAACAGTCTGCACAGGTTGGAGAGGGATTTACCCATAATGCATCTAGTCTTAATGAGTTGAACCCAAAACAATCCCGTGGGTTAAAGGTTTTTCTTTTTGCATTTATAAAAATCCCACCTATCGCCTACCCACGCCTCAGACAAATGCTATTCTGTGCCTCATGGCAGATTTGTGCAGCTTTAAGTAAACATAAAATTTCTCAGACAAAATAATAAATGTGGATAAACAAAACTCTGCACCTCAACAGCAGATGAAGCACTTTTTCACTCCCCCAACATATTTGTTAACACCAATCCCACTTTAGTCTATCGATAACTTGGAGCTGAACTCCTTAAACGTGGCTGTGAGCAGCATCTTTGACTGTCTCATGCCTTTCAAGTATTACATAAGCACACCAACAGGAGGTTTTCACAGAGGACCCATTCTCTTGGGTCCCTCAGGCCCAACGCCGGTGAGGCATGAGGCAGCTGTCCTGCCTTCTTCACATTAGCCGTACAGATTGGATAAGCCTCTGTCATAAAGCTTCTCATTCCAACACGCACAGCTGTCACAGGACCTGCCTGCAGCAGTGCTGGCACATGTGTATTTGCCTAAAGAAGTCACTGGGTTCCCCAGATGTATGTGAGCATTGTGCAGGGCCAGAGAAAGGCTAGGCGAGTCAAAAGGCCAACATGAGTGATGTGTGCCCTCTTGGTATCTGGCCACTTGCTGCGTGGGTCCTCCCTGGAACTCGGATTACTGCCTACTGCACGAAATGCAGCCTACGTTTTTAATCTGATGTTTCTTAATTATAGTTGCTGCAGTGTTCAGCTCAGCGCTTACTCATGCACATGCTGTTGCATGAGCACAGTGGAGGGATTGTTTTATACAATGGCTGTATGAGTTTAGGGTTTGACTCAAGTCACAGCAATGATATCTGTCCATGTCTTCTTGATGTGACTGATTATTTAAGTGGAAAATTATGATTAATTAGTTGTGTGAACATTGTTTGGTTTTTAGATACGTTTATGGTAGTCTAGATAACCATTTTTAAAGCGAGAATTGCTCACCTGCAGACCCATGTTGACCATGATTTCTTTTAGTCTTTAATCAGAATTCCTCTGTTAGGAAAAATGTTTGCTTTTAAAGCTGTTTTACCAAATCGATTTAACAAGCTGGCTTTTAAACACAAACATGGTAGGAGAACTCCCTTCCCTCCCCTCGGTATCTGTCATCCCTAGGCCACGCCCCCTGATCTCTGAACCCGCATTGCCAGCATAAATGAGAGCGCTAAACACCAGTCACCGTTTTCTACATCTTTTATTGTCCGTGACTTCAAATGTTGTTCTTCTTTTTGGGACCCTGGTAGTTTGTGGTAACAGCCGGCTGTTTCTCCTTCTCTGATATTTTTGAGCGGAGAACCTCTCACACCAGCAGTGTTTTGTTGCTAAATACGCGAGTGTGTAATGAGTGGAGGACCCAGGTAAAATAAGGATTTCAGTTGTCATCAAAAGTAACCACTGTTATGATTTTCCTTATGAAATTGTGTCTGTCTCCACAGAAACTTCGGAATTTCCACAGCCTTAGTTGCCCTGGAATCACAGGCAACAACCTCAACGAGTCTGGCCAGGCGGCGCCCACTCTCAGGTGCACCACGCAGTGCAACAGCGACGACTTGTCTGAAAACGAAGACAGCTTGGAGGACACTTGGTCTTGGTCCAAAGAAGGTGACTTCACCAGGAACAAGTTTTCAGACGCCACGACGGAAGAGGTGGACTGGAACCCCACGGATCGCAGCGACGGAACAACCGGAACGACCAACGGGAAGGACGGTGAGCCTCTGTGGGCGGGGCTGTGTAGCATGAGGAGGGACGCGCATCAGCTGGGAGGCGAGCTCGACATCGAGCAAATTGAGAGGAACTGAGCCGCTTTCCTCCCAGGAGAAGCTAAATTAGGGGAGTGGAAGTTTATCGCCAGGTGGTACAATAAACAGTGCTGATAGTCTTAAGGACAAAGCAAGTGAGGAGCTCAGGCACAGAGCATTCCAAGTCTAAGGATAGACGGAATCGGAGCTTTGTGCTTTAAATGTCTGTTTGGAGACTTTTTAGAAGAAACTCCCTCAATGGACAGATTCTCAGCTGTGTCTCAGGAGAAAACGGAAGTCAGGGAAGACGGATATGAGTGGAAATACAACTGATCAGTTGAAAAATCTTATAAAGTCACTCTTTAACCCTGATTAGCCTACTTGTGCTTTGTTGGAAGAGAATTCACAGCAGGCTTGTATAAATTCTCTACACTTGAAAGTGTCTTTTCCTCTGACGTTCTTCACAAGCGCATAGGTACATGATGGAGAGGAGTAGACACCACTTAAAGAGCTACACACACACACGCACGCACGCACGCACACTCACACACACACACACACACACACACACACACACACACACACACACACACACACACACACACACACACACACACACACACACACACAAAACACCAATAAAAATACTGAAGAGCTTAACATTTTACATTTCAGGCTATGCAGTAAGATCTACTCTCCTGAATGTCTGGAAGATACTTTGAGATGCTAACAGCGTTAATATTCATTCTTTTTACAATTTGTAACTATGACGCTATGTAAAAACATGATTTCTATAAAGAATAAATGCAGGTTTAAAAGTGTCATTTGTGATCACGTTATTTGTCATCTACTTGTGAAATCTGGGTTACAGGCTCTGCTTTCTGACAAATCAACGCAAATGTGAAAATGTTGCTCAGAAAGTCAAATAAGAGATGTGAGTGGGTGTGGATAAATTATCAAGCTAGCCTGAATTCTTGTAAATGGCAAAGTGTGACATCCTGTCTGTTAGAACATGTGAATGAGTAAATGATTTTGGTGCAAAATTAGATTTTTGGTGTTGAAGTGTTTGTCTTCTTACCAAACTTTACATCATGCAGTAATCTAAAGCGAGCTTAAATATACGACTCTGCGTAGCTACGTTTAAAATTTGCACATTTCATTGCAGGACTTTTGTCTTGTTGGGGTATTTAGCTAGAATGAAGCTTTTTATGACTGAATAGAGCACATGTATTAACAGCAAGGTCATTGTTGGCAACGTCTCTATTGCAACAATACACACTGACCCAGTTAAGTTGCAAGAAAACAATTGCAGCAGCAAGAGTGGTGCGACTGATGGGTCTGTGTTTGTGTGCTGAAGCGGGGACGGAGTGAGGAGAGGACGCCGTGCAGGGGAGGAAAGCACGGTCTCTTTTTCTTCTTTTTTCATTTTGGTGGCGGGTTGAGTGGTGAAGCTGAGCGACAGTTCACCCCAAAGACCTTGCGCCCTCCCCGCTTTGGGAAACAAAAGGGGCCTTTTCTCTAAGGAGCACAGTGACGTGGGAGGCGGCGGTGAATGTGGGCCATGTGTCAGGGCTGTTGCTGCTCCGTTTGTCTGCTTCCCCCTCCCCTCAGCTCTGGTGGCTGTGCAAACCTCAAGAGTTTATATTGTTGTCAACTTTCTGATTCACTACTCTGTTGTGATTGCGCACCCCTTTCAGCACGACTGCGTGCACAAATGACGCTTGGCATTCTTTGAAAGCGTAAGGTACCACGGGGAAGAACAAAGTCACGTCATTAAAGTAATTTAAAGATTGCTTGACATGCTATTCTCTGGGCTCAGATTCCACACAAAGCCTATCTGTGGGGACTTAAGTGGCCTGCAAGGCCGCTGCATACTCTCGTAATGGATTATTATGTTGTCCTACAAGAATCTTTATGCTTGCACAGTGCGGTCACATTCTCTCTGTCAGCCGCCTGTGGTATGTGCAGGCCACTTACTGGTCCTCTTCATATTCTGTTATGAAGGAAATGGGTAAACACGGGCCTTGTTAAATGTGCTGAGCGGCAGACTGACACACCGAGGGCCCCTGGCCTTTAATCAGTGCCGTGACAGAAGAGAAAGGAGGCTGTGTTCTGGCAGCAGATAGGCATATAACATGGGGGGTGGGCCATGCCAGGGTTCTGCACCGCACTCACAGCCTCCACCGGCAATGACTCCAGCAGTTCTGGTTACTTACAAACTGCCATGGGAGGTGCTGGATGGCCCTTTCTCCTTTAATAATGATTTATAGTATACATATTTAAGGTTTTCCTCAGTTGTGTCACAGGTGTAAAAAAAAAAGTGTGACCGTTAAACTTAAAACCTGGTCGTAACACCCTTGTTGGCAACAACTATGACCAAGTGTAATTGTGGTCTGCTTGTCTTTGCAGGGTTGTTTTAAAGGCCGGGTTCACAGAGAAACCTTTTTTTACTTGTTAATCTGAACTATAATCAGTAATTTAGAGTTTAACATGCAGGCTGAACATGAAAATAGTCCTCTAGTCCTATTTCCTGCATTAGCCGACAGAAAATAGAAGGGGAAACACTCAAAGTAGAAAAGCCAGTTAATTCTACATCACATTGTTAAATTAGCATTTAGATAGTAGAAGCTAACCGCATTAGCAACTCCACTACGCAGCAGATCTCCAGGTTTGTGTTATTTGCGGAAACAAAACATCCACATTGCAGAGCAAACAGAGTCACTGGTAGAGTCACGCTGCTGCTAGCCAATCAGAGGTGTGTTCTGCTCCACTCTCCTCTGGCTAACTCCTAGCTCCTGAAACAGGAGTGCCAGAGTTTTTTCCCCACAAGAGATAGACTTATAAAGGACTCATTTATACTAGAGACCACTGCAAATGTGTTAGACAAAACAAGTGAACTTGATCTTAAATGTAACCACGTTTGAGGCATTTCAGGCGGCTTTGCTCATTGCATTTCAGGATTTTCCAGTAGAGCAGAAATCATAGTTCCATCTGTTAACGAAAATGTTCCAGGTCCTGAAGCATAAAAAATGCTTCAAACCATCACACTGCCACCACCATGTTTCTCCACAGAACTCCTCCGTTGTGCTACTTTGCATTCATGTTGATTCCTCAGTCTCATGAGTGTGGTGGTAAAAAGGCCTGAGGTGTGGCTGGTGAAACTGAATTCAGCTTTCCATATAATGTAATTAATCACATTTCATTCATATAACAAGGGAGGAAAACACTTTTCACATAGGGCCAGTGAAATACCTGAAAATTGCATTTGCTGCTCTAGACTTCTGCCTGAAATAGAAATTTGTTTGCTTGTCTGAAGCATTTAAGGGGGAAAAAATCTGTATGGGGTCAATATTTTTTCACTGCACTGTAGGATTAAACTACTGATGGTATTTCCTCTTAATGTGCACAAACAAACTTAAGTTGGAAAAAATAACGTGCATACAACAAGAATTGGAAATTGGCAGGAGTTTTTAAGGTTCCTCACTCAGCAGCTTAAACGTGGTCGGAGTGAAGGACAATTCTGCAGAACCACCAAGCCACTAAACATTTCCAGTTGGTCAAGTGACGCTTGATTTCTTCACATAAAAATTAGAGCTATAATATTCGAAAGGCAAACTCAGCTGTGAAGAACAAACTCCAAACCACACACTTCTATTTTACTCATTCAGTGAAGAACCCAAGTTCAGCAGCTAAACTGGAGACAAAGACACATTGAGGCTGTAAGAGCTGCCTTTTAACCTTGAAGTAACCCTTCCCCAGGATGACCGTAGGCTGTAAGGTGTGAGAAGTAACCGGGCGTACTCTTACTTTAACAAAACGTGGCAGAGAAAGGAGAGATAGTGGTAAAAACATCCAGCGGCAGTTCTGTGGGAGAAAATGCCTTGTTGTTGCCAGAGGTCAGAGGAGAATGGCCAGACTGGTTTGAGCTGATAGAAAGGCAACAGGAACTCAACCTCTCGTTACAACCAAGGTATGCAGAAGAGCATCTCTGAATGCACAACAAGTCGACCCTTGAGGCAGATGTGCTACAGCAACAGAAGACCACACCGGGCGCCACTCCTGTCAGCTAAAAACAGGAAACTGAGGCTACAATTCACACAGGTTCACCAAAATTGGACAATAGAATATTGTAGACATTTGATTTGATTTCTGCTGCAACATTAGGATGTTATGGTCAGAATTTGGCGTCAACAACATGAAAGCATGGATCCATCCTGCCTCGTATCAATGGTTAAGGCTGGTGGTGGTGTAATGGTGTGGGGAACATTTTCTTGGCACACTTTTGGCCCCTCAGAACTAATTGATCATTGTTGCAATGCCACAGCCTACCTGAGTATTGTTGCTGACCATGTCCATCCCTTCATGTCCACACTACCCATCTTCCAGCAGGATAATACACCACAACGCTGGAATCATCTCAGACTGGTTTCTTGAACATGACAATGAGTTCATCGTAATCAACCCAATAAAGTGGCCAGTGAGTGTACATTCAGCCTTTTGGCTGAATTATGTGTTCGTATGCAGTCAGTTATGGTATCACGGGGACATGTTCTGTGTCTGTGGTGGAGGGTCACATCTCCAACTGGGTTAGTGATGACTGCAGCTACTTTAGCGGAGTACAGACTACTCTGTGTTTGAGCTGGGACACTTCTCAGATTGCTGTTGGGGGTGTATGTCCCTGGAGTGAGATTGAAGGCAAGCAAGGAAAGGAAGGAAATCTCAGTCTTTAGCTCAGACTTTACAACTTCTAGGGCTTTAAAAATCTCACCTACGAGAGCTGTTGGCATGGCTGCCCTCAAGGAGAAAAAGAGAGTGATGAAATGTTAGGAAACCACGAGGCTTGGCAAGCAAGAGGGCCTGTCTGCTTGGAGCTACGCTCCACATGAAGAAGGGAGGGGGGGACGGGGGGACGACTGCCTGTAATAAAAACAAGTGCGTGCTTCCACGGATAACGGCGCATTCAGTGCTGCAGGTGTGCAGCGTCGTCTGGTCAGCTGATCTGATGTTTCCTGTCAAACAGGAAGAACCAAATGAGCGGAGATGAAAGTTCAGGGTAGCACACAGCTGGGAGTTGTTTAGGTGGGTAAATGCAGGTGTGTTTTCGGAGCGCCTACATGTGTAAGACGAGTCTAGCCCAAACAGATGACATACAAACATGTATATATGTCAGTGGGTGCTAAGGAAATTCTGCAAAGATGCATGTTATGGTCTCAATAGCATCATTCTGGAAAATCTCATTTTGACTCAACTTAATCAGTCTGAAAATATGCACGTACAGGCCACTTCATTAGGTACACCTTATTAGTAGTGAGTGGGACCCCCTTTTGCTGTTGGGGCAAACTTAATTCTTCATGTCATGGATTGAACAAAAAAGTTTTAAACGCTCTGGTCCATGTGCAGTTTTGATGTGAACCTCGTATACCACTACATCCCAAAGGTTCTCGACAGGACTGAGATCTGGTAATTGGAGGTCGTCAAGAGTACTGTGAACTCATCATCATGTTATAGACACCAGTGAGAGACGATCTGAGCTTTGTGACATGATGCAGTATCCTAATGGAAGTAGCCGTCAGAAGATGGGTCCATGTGGTCATAAAGAGATGGACATGGTCAGCAACAATACTCAGGCTGGCTGTGGTGTTTGAACCAGGCTCAGGTAGTACTAAAGGTCCAAAGTGGGACAAGAGCATTTTAATCACACCAGCAGTAGCCTGAAGTGTTGATACAAGGTAGGATGGATCCATGCTTTCATGTTGGTGACACCAGATTCTGACCCGACCATCTAAATTAGGGGTGTCAAATATGCGGCCCGCGGGCCGAATCCGGCCCACGAGATGGTTGTGTAAACTTTATTTTCATACTTTACAATGTAGAGTGAAACTAAACTTATCTTTGTGAGCAAGTTTTCTCTGTAATGAGTATAAATAAAACAAAGCTGCGCTCAAGGCTCACACAGGAACTTGAATCACATCCTGAAGTTGGCCGCCACTCAGGCTGTCTGATGTTGATGTGCCGGTGAAAGCTAAAAGATGTAAAGTAAAATGAGTCAAATATATTTGAAGTGCTACATGAAACTGATCTAGCCATGTGATCTGTAAGCTCTTTGAATCACTAAGGAATGCTTTTATTTATTTTTTATTTTTTTTACATTTTCAAGTACACTCAGGTGTTGTACTTGTACTATTTTGGATACACTGTCCTCAGGCTCCAGCCTTGTTTTATATTGATTGTATTAAAACAAAGAAAACAATCTGAAGTTGATTTTAATTTACCGGTCCGGCCCACTTGGGACTAGATTTCTCGCAATGTGGCCCCTGAGCTAAAATGAGTTTGACACCCCTGATCTAAATGTTGCTGCTGAAATCCTGACTCATCAGACCAGGAAACCCTTTCTTGTTTCTCATGGTCCAGTTCTGGTGATCCTGTTCTCAGCTGACAGCAGTGACACTTGGTATGGTCTTCTGCTGCAGGAGTCCATCTGATTCAAGGTTCACCATGCTGTGGTGCAAAGATGCTATTCTGCAGACTTTGGTTATAACCTGTGGATATTTCCTTTATCAGCCTGTCTTCTATTGACCTCTGACATCAAGAGATTTTTGATTCACAAAGCTGCTGCTCACTTGATATTTCTTATAAATCCTGGAGATGGTTGTGGAAGAAATTCCCAGTGGGTCAGCAGTTTGTAAAATACTACAGTTCGTCAAGCACCAACAACCATCCCATGTTCTGATGCCTTATTTGAAAATCAGCAGGCTGTCTTCAGCTCATGTAGATGTCCGAGTTACTTACTGCAACTGGTTTGGCTGAATAACTATTTGTGTTGTTTTTTAAATAGAGTGCTCAGTGAGTATAGAATAAAAATATAGTTTTAGACTTCCAATACAAATGTAAAGTTTCAGAGGGGTCTTTAAAACAGGAAGAAATGCTCCCGGTGGTCCCAGCAGACAAACTCCAAGGGTTCACATCCTTGATGTGTCAGCTGACAGAAATATAGAAATGAGGCCATCTGAACAGTGGTTATAGAAAAAGAGAAGGTAAAAAAAAAGGGTGGGACACTCAAATGGATAGTCGCAGCATGCTCTTGTGACACAAACAGACATGCATCTGCCTCAAATCAACCTGAATTGATATGAAGATCATTTGATGGAAAAACTGCATTTTTATTATGATTGTTGAGCCTCCAAACATGTGGAAACGGGCGTAAAAACAGTCCAAAACCCTGATGCAAGGCCCCATTTTGAATATTTTGCTGAAATCCATTTATAAACTTAGATAAAGGCAGAGTACTGTTACATCACTTGAACTTTTTCACTTCATATTGCTCAACAAGGCTGCTAATTCAATCCAAGTTCTCAACACAACTACAAACAAGAAAGAAAGCATAAATAATGCAATCCAAGATGCATAAATAACCTTGAACAACTGCCTCAGCTGCTCAAAGCTTCACCAGCAGTGTGTCGATCCAGTGGCAGCGAGGTCAGACATGCCCAGACACATCTCCCAAAATGAGGTCATCTTTATTATCCAAATGGTTATGGAGCTCAGCAGTGAAATAATCAATACGCTGAACTCCAGGTGGAACATGTCACTGTTTACCCAACATGGCAGCCTGACTATGCTGCAGGTAAATGTTTGCTAATCTGTAACCCGTGTGAAACGGGTGGACGACCTCAGAGGCGTGGGTAACAACCAGCCAGCTCTGGGTCGTGCGACTTGTTTGTACTTAATGCTGAAATATGGTGTACTTGCCAGGAGGAGGTGTTGAAAAATGTCCCAGGTCCCACAGATCCCACACTTCCATAAACCGGGAAGAGAAAATATTAAGCTAAAGTGAATTCATCGAAGAGCAGTCAAACAGAAGTGTCATGGCTCAACACAAGGCCAATGGGCAGTAAGGAAACCGACAAAACATTGATTCAGACAATGTGTAGACTGTTGAAAGTAAGAGTAGCAGCTGCTGACGCTTTGTTGCGTATATTAATATTTATTAAATGGGAACTTGGAGCGATTCAACCAGATCAGAAAGTTTCATAACACTGTAGCATTTTATTACCTCTAATTGTCCAATAACACTCAAAGCTTGTGTGTCAGCTGATGGTGAACTGAACCAGAAAGGCCTTGCTGAATCATTTGGCAGCGGGGTTTTGTTCCTGCTCACCGCATCTGGCACACTGAAACCTTGGGGGCAGTGATTGAGAATCGTTTGTTTTATGGCCCACTTAAAAAAAAAAAGGGCCTCCATGATCCAGCGGGCTCAGAGACGCGATGAACCAATGTTCCAACACCCAACAATCCTCAGCAGAAGTGGCTGGATGTGAAAATAACACAGATAGGCAGTTCTAGATGTGCTATTCTTTACTCTGATGATGGGGAATCTGCTTTGGCTTCTGTTTACAGAGTGGGAAACGTGAGCTGAGGCGGCTGCAGAAGTCATCAAATGGGCTTGCATTCTGCTATTATTGTCTCTCTGAAAAACTCACTTCCCATTTCTAGAGGTTTGTTATTGTAAAACAAAAGCTGCTCTGGTATGATATCCAGTTTAAGCCAGAGCCAAGGCTGCATTCTGCCCCGTCGAGTTGAAAATTTAAGGCTTTGAGTGAAACAATGACAAGATGATCCCGCACATTTACACATATTTATTCATAACCATCAAATATACGTTGTATTAGCTTTCTTACACTTGAAAATTGATTAAATGACATCAGATTAATTTTGTGCACGACTCTGCAGTGTGGCTGCACTCGTGCCCAGAAGCTTCCTAGGCAGTGTAACAGTAGCAGAGTCTGAACACACACAGCATTACTTTCATCATCTAACTGTCAATCAGCAGCTGGTTACAGGCACATTCGTGTCAGTTTGAGGTATCCCGTCTATGCCAATTGCACGGCGACAAATGCACGGTGCAGCTCTGAAGCATTCGCAACTCTCAGGAGGGAATTCACTGGAGCTAGTGTGACACTACGTGGGGCAGCAGATGGCTGATCCTTTCCCACATCTGAGAGCACGGTGAGCTGTGAGAGTTGACACAACATATCCTGTATTGCTTTGACATTTTTCTTGAGTTAGCTCAGCACAAGTGTCCACTCCCAATGTGAAGCAACATTTTAACAAGCTACATTTTAATACTACTGGGAAATACTCGTCAGAACTGGTGGAGGCTGCTCGGGCTCCACTTCGGTTTAATTCAAAAGCCTCTCTGCTTGAGAATCATGTCCACAGCCTGAGCCAGGTTGTCCACAGTGCCATCAGCGGTTACTGTAGGGTGCTTCTCATCACTTGGCCTGCAGGATAAGAAGGAAAAACACAAGGTTCAAGAGGCAATAAACAGGAAATAGCATTTAGATGCAGCAGAGTTGCAGCACAAACTGTCTCACTGGGTTTTTGAATTAACATTTGTCAATAAAAAAAAGTGGAGGTGTGTTCTCTCCAAATGAACAGCAATGCAAAAAGTCTGAAGTTTGTCAATAAGTTATGTTGTTGCTGAGTTGCTATCCCCACAGCTAAAGGTATCGGTGCAGCTGCTTGCCAAACACAAGTGCAGAGCCGTGCACGTTGTTTTCTTTCATCGCCAGCTGCAACATCGAGTTTCTATTGGCATATTCATGCAACTGAAATGGAAATGTTCAGTTAAAAATTAAATCAATGAAAACTGTAAAGAGTTTTAAAAAGCAAAAAACCAATGAGAAATAAGGAAGTTTCCTCCAAACATAATTACACACCGATTTGTCTGTCTGTGCCTTTTAGTGAAGTGACAGATAGGTCGTTTTAAAAGAGGTCAGAAAAGCAGCTAACACCCACTAACAACTGGCTTTTCAGTGCAATGGGAAAGTGTTTAATTAGCATTCGGTGCAGATCAATTGACCCAGCAGCAGTTGGGGTTTTTTATTGGCTCGAGCTCCAGTCGACACTGATGGAAACACAATACCCTGGTGCTAATGTCAGATAAATGATTCGGCTGCACATGAAGCTGCAAGACAGCAAATGACAGATCATTTGCTGCTGTGGCCCCCAGACTCTGGAACTCTCTCCCCCTGAGCCTGAGATCAGTGGACTCAGTGGTCTCCTTTAAAAAGCAGCTGAAGACTCACTTGTTCAAGGTGGATTTGTACGACCTCCTTCACCACTCTCTTTATTCTGCTCTCCCTACCTATTCCACCTTCCCCAGGATCCACTGATTTCCCTCTTTCCTGTTCACTCTCTCTCTTTCTTAACATTTTTTTAATCACAATTGCCTATTTTTGCTCATTTTAAAGACGGTACGACAGAGGCCATATTATTTGGGCCAAATGGTCACATTGACGCCTCCTTCTAGGTAAAGGTATCTGTAGTAAACCTTGGAGTGAAGTTGGGTAACACACTCTGGTTTGATGGCCACTTAAATAGAGTTGTTTCTTACTCTTTTAATCATCTGCAGCGTTTGGCTAAGGTGAAACTATCCTTGTCTGAGGCAGTAGTTCATGCATTTATTACAGCTCACCTCAACTACTGTAACACGATTTTATTTGGGCTGATCCAGGGTACCTTAATTCACTTCAGTTCAATTCAAGTTTATTTATATAGCGCCAAATCACGACAAGAGTCGTCTCAAGGCACTTCACATAGTAAACATTCCAATACAGGTCAGTTCATTAAGCCAATCAGAAAAAAGTTTCCTATTAATGGAACCCAGCAAATTGCATAAGCTTTACAGCAATCCTCCTACTAAGCAAGCATTTAGCGACAGTGAAGAGGAAAACTCGCTTTTAACAGGAAGAATCCTCCAGAGGATCCTGGCTCAGTATAAGCAGCCATCCACCACGACTCACTGGGGATTGAGAAGACAGAGCAGACACACACATACACCAACACCAACACCAACACCAGCCCACCCACACACAAACACACATCCACCCACACAACACATATCCTGAGTAATGTTTCTATGGTTACATTGTGATTTCTTAGTAAATATTCTATTTGGTAAGAGATAAACTTTATTGTATTTATCCTAGTGAATCTGTAATTAAACAGGTAAACTAGTAGTAGCACATTCAATGTCAAGTAAAATGTTATTATCAAGAGAGGGAGAATGATTAAATAGTTAGCAACAGTGTTTAAGACGATGGCCCCCTCCATGAGGGCACCACAGCTCAGCAGAACACCATTGTAGCTTCTTATGGGGAGAAATACACTTAGAGAAAAAATAAAGTTAACAGCTGAAATAGCAGGAAATAATACAGTTAAAGAGCAAATTGTAGAAGAAAGTAGTTGAGTGTGGAAAGTGGTCAGTATGTCCTCCAGTAGTCTAAGCCTATAGCAGCATAACTACAGAGATAACTCTGGATAACCTAGCCTTTTAGATGGAGGCATATTGGAGGCAGGGCAAGGGAGAGCTGTCTTTACCGACTGTACACTCCACCTCCCTGTACTCCCCCACTTGTCCAGATCTGGGCTAACATCAAATTTTAACCATAGGCCCTATCAAATAAAAATGTTTTAAGCCTAGTCTTAAAAGTAGACAAGGTGTCTGCCTTGGACTAAAACTGGGAGTTGGTTCCACAAGAGAGGAGCCTGACAGCTAAAAGATCTGCCTCCCATCCTATTTTTCTGGGACAGTGGCGTGTCCAGATCTTTTAAAATGAGGATTCCCAGGTGAGGCACAACTTTGTGCATGGGTGGCACCAATGGTTATGCTTTTTTTGTTTTACCCGCAAGCCTTTTGTGGACAGTGAAAAGCCTATTTAAAGGTAAATTAGTGTGGTGGCACCTGGGGTGGCCAATCAGATTCCAAGGGTGGCATGTGCTACCCCAGGCCACTCCCTGGTCACGCCCCTGTTCTGGGAACCACCTGTAAACCTGCAGTCTGAGAGAAAAGTGCTCGGTTAGGAACATATGGAACAATCATATCACTGATGTATGATGGAGCATGATTATTGAGAGCTATATATGTGAGAAGGAGGATCTTAAAATCTATTCTGAATTTAACAGGCAGCCTCCTCTCTTAGTAGGGAAGCTAAGACAGGAGAGATATAATCTCTCTTTTTAATTCTCATCAGAACTCTAGCTGCTGCATTTTGGACAAACTGAAGACTTTTAACTACATTCTGTGGACTTCCTGAGAGTAATGAATTACAGTAATCCAGTCTTGCTGTAATAAATGTTTGAACTAGTTTTTCAGCATCACTCCTGGAAAGGATGCTTCTAATCTTAGCGATGTTCCGAAGGTAGAAAAAAGAAATCAATCAATCAATCAATCAATCAATCAATCAAATAATCAATCAATCAAAGTTTATTTATATATAGCACTTAATCATGCAATATATGCAACTCAAAGTGCTTAACAAATTAAAAAGGCCCCGCATACCCACATACCCTCCCATCATTCCGGAACTGCGCTGTTCTGGGTGGCTGCATGTTGGAGTAGCTCTGTTGACTATATGTAAGTTTTGCCTTTTCTTGGGACATTTTTTCTTCTAGTTTCTCAAGAAAAACTGTATTTTTGTGGACATTTTACTTTTCTGTTTCTGGTGCTGTGAAGCTTGGATGATTTTTACTGCTATTTTTTCACTTTTTGAGCATTTGTCATGATGCGTAACCATGGCAACAAGCTGGTTTACAATCAGGAGCAGCTGATTAACATTGGAAAGGCTGAAATAATACCTCAACTGAAGCCACATATCCCAAATGAGCTAAAATGCAAGAAGCATGGATACACAGCGGGAGCAAAACAGAGACAGAGAAAGAGGAAATTCAAACCATCTCTTCCATCGATCATAATGGGCAATGTGAGATCACTGGCCAACAAGATGGAGGAACTCCAAGCCCTTTCAAGGACTCAGCCAGAGTTTCGGCAGTGCAGTGTTATGTGTTTCACTGAGACGTGGCTGCAGGACCATATCCCAGATTACAGCGTCTCTCTGCCAGGATTCCTGACTGTACGAGCATACAGAGATCTGAAGAGGAGCGGGAAAAGAAAAGGAGGTGGAGTGGCAGTGCTTGTCAACAACAGATGGTGCCATCCAGGTCACGTTTCAGTGAAACGTCGTCTCTGCAGCCCAGATGTTGAACTCTTGGCAGTAAATTGTGGCCCGTATTATTTGCCAAGACAGTCCACCAGTGTTGTCTTGGCAACCGTTTATATTCCGCCTTCAGCCATTGCTGAAAATGCATGTGATGCCATCAGTTCTGTTGTCGCTAAGCTACAAACCCAGCACCCCAATGCATGTGTGGCTATATCCGGTGATTTTAATCATGCCTAGCTCTATGCTGCACTTCCAACATTTCAACAGTTTGTCAGCTGCTCCACCAGAGAAAACAAGACATTTGTGTTATGCAAATGTAAAGAACGCATACATGTCCAAAACAAGACCTCCTCTGGGACAATCAGATCACAATCTTGTTTTTCTCTGCTCAAAATACAAACCACTTGTTCAGAGGCAACCTGTGACAAGAAGAACTGTGAGAAAATGGTCACAGGATGCTGAAGAAGCCCTGCAGGTGTGATTTGAGACCACAGATTGGATGACTCTCTGCCAAGGATATGAAGAGGACATCAATGCCATGACTGGGTGTGTCACTGACTATATAAACTTCTGTGTGGACAACATCATACCCACCAGAACAGTGAGATGCTTCGCTAATAACAAACCCTGGATCACCAGTGAACTGAAGAATCTGCTAAATGAGAAAAAAGAGCCTTCAAGGAGGGAGACAGGAAATTATTGAGAAGTATACAGAAGCAACTGAAGATCAAGATCAGAGACAGCAAGGAGGCATACAAGAAGAAGCTGGAGAACAAACTACAGAGGAACAATATCAGAGATGTCTGGTCAGGGATGAAGAAGATCACAGGCTTCAAGCAGAGGAAGGATTGCACAGATGGCAGCCTGGACACAGCCAATGACTGAACAAGTTCTTTAATAGGTTCAGTTCAGGAACAAACCCAGCATCCTCCTCACCTGTCCCCAGCCAATCAGACATCCCATCCTCCTCTGATCCAACATCCTGTCACACGCCAGCTCTTTTGTCCTCTAAAGCAGTCATGGACTCTTCTGGTTCTATAAATCTGTCTTCAACCAAGTCAGGAGATGCTGCTGCCCCATTTACCTCCCCCTCCCACCTATCTGTCTCTAGAAGTCAGGTGAAGCGGTAGCTGGAGAGACTGTACAGGAACAAGGCTGCAGGTCCAGGTGGTGTCAGCCGCAGGGTACTGAAGGCCTGTGCAGAGCAGCTCTGTGGGATTCAGCAGCACCTCTTCAACCTCAACCTGGCCCAGGAGAAGGTTCCAGTCCTGTGGAAGACATCCTGCCTTGTTCCAGTTCCAAAGAAAACTCACTCATCATTGACGACTACAGACCGGTTGCCCTGACATCTCACATCATGAATGTCCTGGGGAGACTCCTGTTGGTCCACCTGAATAAGCAAACTAGGACATATCAGGACTCGCTGCAGTTTGCTTATGGCATTCGCCATGGAGTTGGAGTTGAAGACGCCATCATCCAGCTGCTTCAACCAATCCACTGTCATCTGGACAAAGCAGGCAGCACTGTGAGGGCCATGTTTTTTTATTTCTCCAGTGCATTTAACACAATTCAGCCTGATGTACTTTGCCAGAAACTCCAGAAGACACAGGTGGGGGCCTCAACTACGCCTCGCCGTGAATATGTGTCCTGACTTTAAGGATGGCAAGGAGACGGCTGCCAGAGGAGCACAGAGACCGCGTGGGTTCATATGGTATAAGTAGTTCTGAAAGATAAGAGAGCCCAAGACTGTTAAGACACTTAAAAACCATTAAAAGTATTTTTAAATCGATCCTGAAGCATACGGGGAGCCAATGCAGTGATTCTAAAACTGGAGTGATGTGCTCCCGCCTCCTGGTCTTCGTCAGGACACGTGCTGCTGAGTTTTGTAATAGTTGTAAACCTGAAATCCTCTTTTCAGGAAGACCAGAAAGCAGGGCATTGCAATAGTCTATCCTACTGGTGATAAAAGCATGCATCAGCGTCTCCGTATTGGCCCGAGAGAAAATGGGGCGGACTCTGGCGATGTTCTTTAGATGATAAAAACCTATTTTGGTGATATTTTTAATACGATGGATAAAAGTCAGCTCAGAGTCAAAGGTGACACCCCGGTTCTTCACTTGTGAAGATGGGTTAAGACACAGTGATTGTAATTTTGGTAAAGGTTTCTCTCTCTGGGTCTCAGGACCGATAACTAGAACTTCAGTTTTTTCCTGGTTGAGCTGGAGAAAGTTCTCTGCCATCCAGGATTTGATGTCTAAAATGCAATTAAAAAGTGCATCCGTTGGCCGTGTGTCATCAGGAGACACAGAGATGTACAACTGTGTATCATCAGTGTAACTGTGGAAATTTACCCTATGTCTCCAGATGAAAATCCTACAAACCTGTTAAACGTGGGATTTGAATGGCATGTCCTGGTCGAAGATAACACCAAGGTTCCTTACTTTGTTCTCGGAGATTAATTTAATGCCATTCAGCTCAGGTGATTGACTAAGCAATTTCCTTTTCCGAATTTCAGGTCCAAAGATGACTTCAGTCTCGATTTAAAAACTAAAAAGTTTTGAGTCATCCAATTTTTTTATGTCTTCAAGAGAAGCCTGTAAACTAACTAACCGATTAGGTTCATCAGGGTTAATGGATAGGTATAACTGAGTATCGTCATCATAACAGTGGAAGTTTATCCCATGCTGTCTAATGATTTTACCAACTGGAAGCATAGTAAAAAGAATTGGTCCAAGCACTGAACCCTGTGGTACTCCACAAGTAACCCTGGAGTATTAAGAAGATTTGTCATGTACATTTACAAAATGAAATCTATCAGACAGGTAGGATTTAAACCAGTCTAGCGCTGTTCCTTTGATCCCTACAACATGTTCAAGCCTTTCTAAAAGAACGTTGTGATCAACTGTGTCAAAGGCAGCACTGAGATCTAACAAGACTAGAACAGACACAAGATTCTTATCTGAGGCCATGAGAATATCATTCTCCACTCATTCATTCATCTTAGCGAGGTTACAACTTGTGAAAAAAACTGCAGCCAGATTTCTAGACGGTAAAAGGAAGTTTCATCATCTTACTCTGATTTTGTCTTCATTACATTAGCTGCATGTTGCCTTGAGAATTGAAATTGTTCTATTGGTTTTTAAATCACTGCATGAGTTGGCCACGTCCTACTTGACAACTCCATTACAGCCACATAACTCAGTATGGACGTTTCACTCAGAGAACCTTCTACAGTTCTCAGTGCCTACAACACTCTTACGGATGAGAGGAGAAGAGCTTTCTTCGTGGCAGGCCCGAGGCTCTGGAATGAGCTTCCATGGTTCATAAGGGCTTCCACATTCATGGCGGTTTTTAAAGCTAGGCTGAAAACCTATGCTTATGATTTGGTGTTCACTTCTGGTTTTCAGTTTTTACTTGGTTTTAACCAAGTTTTATTATGTTTTACTTATTTGTTCTTGTTTTATTGTGTCTGTAAAGCAGCTTGGTTTCATTTTTATACCTGCAAGGCACTATACAAATAAAGACCTAGTCAAGTTGAGTGAGTTATTTTCTTCAACAAAAACTCACCCTCAGTCAAAACAAAAACATCATGGAAGTCAAAGTTGTGGTCCAACACAAGCTAAAGGATGCAGTAAAATGCCATCCCTTTGTGTTGTCATAGCAAAGGTTTGTAGCTCAATGAGGCAGTAAACATAACTACAGTTTCAGTTCCATCTTTCTTGTGATAAATATTAAGCTGCTTTTTGCAGATTATGTGGTCCTGTTGGCTTCATCAGAACATGATCTCCGACTCTCGCTAGAGCGGTTCGCAGCAGTGTGCAGCAGGGATGAGAATCAGCTCCTTCCCCAGGTCAGGAAAATGCCTCAATTGGAGGAGTTTAAGTCTCTCTGGGTCTTGTTCATGAGTGAGGGAAAGATGGAGCGTGAGATCGACAGGTGGATTAGTGCTGCAGTGATGTGGGCGTTGTACCGATCTGTCGTGGTGAAGAGAGAGCTGAGCTGGAAGGCGAAGCTCTTGATTTACTGTAGTCACTGTGGTGACCAAAACAATGAAACTGGATACAAGCGGACAAAATTAGTTTTCTCCGCAGGGTGGCTGGGCTCTCCCTGAGAGATAGGGTGAGAAGCTCGGTCATCCGGGAGGGGCTCGAGGTAGACCCGCTGCTCCTCCACATCGAGGGGAGCCAGTTGAGGTGGTTTGGAATGCTTCCTGGAAGCCTCTCTGGTGAGGTTTTCCAGGCACGTCCAACTGGGAGAAGACCTAAAGGAAGACCCAGGTCTCGCTGGCGCGGGTGTCTCACAGCTGTCCAGGGAACGTCTTGGGATTCTCCCTGAGGAGCTGGCCCAAGTGGCTGGGAAGAGGGAAGTCTGGGCCTCCCTGCTTAGGCTGCTGCCCCCACAACCCGACCCCAGATAAGCGGCCAAAAATGGATGGGTGGATGGAAACATGAAGCTTCCTAGAGGCTGCAAAGAAGGCCCACAAAACTATACAGCCTCCACTGTGTTTCATTATTGGCAGGCAATTTCTCTGATGAATCCGTTGCTTATGAACAATCTTTTTTGCAACATGCCCAATGCTCTCCATCCCACAAAACATTAGGCATGTTTCCCACTATCGGAACTTCAGGGAAAATTTCCTGGGACTGGCAAGTGCGTATCTCCACTTCAGTGGCCAACTGAAAGGACCGTTTTCAGAAACTCACGGAGTACCTGAGTTGGGGTAGATACTCGAAATGGCCCAGTAGAGTCACTGAGTGGAACCTTTGGTTAACTCATGCTGATTGGTTGTAACTTACATTACATTAGCAGACACGTCCAAAACAACCGGCATTAGTAAAATAGGGTTTTTGGTGAAGCAGAATGGAAGCAAAAGTGAATAAGCGCCAGTCGTGCTGCTTTAAAATCGCAGTTTCTAAACTCCAACACCAAAAACCCAGCAGAATTCGTCCCACGACGATGTAATTTATGGGGTTTTGTTGTCTCACAGAGATTCTTCTGGTCATTGAATGCCACAATTTACATCACACGGCTTTTCTCCCAGTCCTCCAACTCAATTAAATTACATCATACTTACAGAAAATAAAACGTTTAATGTAATTAATCTTTGCGAACACTGTTTGACGCTGATCAGAGACACCCTTCACTGCCAAAGCAGTTGCGATATGCCAAGCCATCATATCTACTGGTCAATTTTCTACCTCTTCAAAATTTCCCCTGAACTCCTACAGTGGAATCCCGGCTAATGTCTCAGAAAGACCGTGGCTAAAAAGCTCCGCCCAGAATGGTAGCAAGTACTTTTCTCATCCGGTTGGGTCCAAATATTTGGTTCAGGAGTTTTAGTAATATGGAGCAGGAGATGGACCAAAATATCAGGGTTTTATCCAAGCATCATAACGGGGGCCTTGCTTCAGTCTGTGAAGAGGAAAAAGCTCTTGATTTATTTGTCCATCTACATTTTGACCCAAACCAAAGACAATGAGATTAGGTTGAGGAGTTAAAGAATAAGATCCTAGCAACAAGTAGATAAAAAAAACTTCTGCCTGAAGTGACTTAGCTGAGGAGGTTCAGGTGTCTGATTAGGATGCTTCCTGCCCAGTGGCCTCCCTCTGGAAGCATGTCCCACTGGGACCAGGCCTCAGGGCAGATGCATGACACATGGAAAGGTTTAGTCATGCTCTCTGATCTGGAAACACCTTGGGATTTCCTGGGAAGAGCTGGGGGGGTGTTGCTAGAGAGAATGACATTGGGAATTCTCTCCTGGATCTGATTTCTCCAGAAAACTGAAAGTCATTTTATTATCTTCTTTTTTTACCACCCCACAGAGTCCTATTTGTTTAGTTAATTTGCTAACCAATGACTCTCAAAGCTATCTTTTGGAGTTATTTCTTATGACTTATTTTTAAATATTATTATGAATAATTATGATGAGACAGCCAAGTATAAGAAAATTTTATGGAAAAACAGCACTGGGGAATAACTAATAGATGAAATATTAAATTTAAAAAAGCACTGCTAAAATTGCATTTATATTTTCTTTTCTACTTGTGTTCCTAAATGGTGAGAAAGCCATTTAAAATGGGGCCAGCCACCCCTGACTGTTGTCTTTGTTTGGCTCAGGGCCCATTGATGGATGCAGATATGGCTGTTTAATCAGCTGGTAGGGGAAATGTAATCCATTTGGTGTGGCACCAGGCCCGGGCCGGCACGCAGGACCCTTTCCCTCCCTATCACATCAAAAGACATGGACGCCTCCTTCATTCATACACAGGACTACCCTGGAGTCCAGCTCATTTATGTACCGGAGCCTATAGATCCCCTCTTCCCCCTCTTGCAGAGGCTGCCTAGACCAAACTCTGTGGGCTGCCTCTGTTTCTCAGTCACGGACTGGAGCTCCAGATGGGGACTCTTTGTCTGGCCTTGGGTGTGCAGCACACACCACCATTAATCCTGCCTCCTGAGAGCTTTGCGGAAGACCATGGCAAATATTTGTGAGCCGCCCAAGTGTAGCGACAGAAAGAGGAGGCCTGGAGGGTGTGGAGGGTGAACAGAGGTGTTGAGCACTGCAGCCACACTAAATACGGGGGAAGTAGGTGCCATGTGTTTACGCATGTCTGTCAGCTGCCAGGGCTTGGGTTATGTGAGCTGCTCCGCTAATGGTTGGGGTGTTATGTCTCCTTTGCTGGATTACTCCTACACCCTTTTCTGCCTGAGGACTGATAGGGTTCACACACGCACACAGGCATGAACTCACAAGCAAGTTATTCTCATGACTCTTACGTTTCAGGATGAATCCAAACACAGCATCTCTCCTACCTGTTGTTCTTTCAAAGGCTTTTAAATCACCCATTGCTTCAATCTTTAAGATACTCACGCATGACTGTGTGTATTCGTTTTGCTACTTTCCTATCACTTCCATGAATAATGGAGGAGCAACCAGGTCAATGTGACCATGCAAAATTCAACACAAAGCATCTAGTGTTACCAGTGAGGTGATCTGCGGCTCACTGTGCGTCCTTCAGGTCAGAGCAATATCAATACACATAAAAGAGGTAGGCCGGGCCTCTGAGACTGACGGTAGTACCTTTATGTGAAGACAAGGACAGCTATGAGGTAAGAGGTGACCAAAAATATTCAGCTCAACACTATTGCTACAATTTTGAAAGGGAAAATGGCTTTTACAGAAATTGATTAAATCACCACAGGTTTAAGACTAGAGAAGCAGTGGTAGTGATAGATGACCTGTTGTGTCCTAGGGCAAGGCACTTAGTCCACCTTACTTGCTGGTGGTGTTCGGAGGGACGAGTGGTGGAAGCCTCGCCTCTGTCAGTGAGACCCAGGGCAGCTGTGGCTACAATGTAGCCCATCACCATCAGTGTGTGAATGTGTGTGTGAATGAACTGTAGTGTAAAGCACTTTGGAGTCCTCTGACTCTGAAGACATAATACAGGTGTGGGTCATTTAGGCGAAGCACTGTGGCCTCTGGCCTGTATTGTAAAGTGCCTTCTAGGGTTCTACAACCCCCCAAGGCGCTTCACGACACAATCAGTCACTGTGATCATAGCATAACATTTTGAAAATGATTACAAAAATTGAAGTTGAGTTTCTACTGAAAAGCAGCTCCAACATAGCCACATTTTCTCAAATTTCCCTCTGGGATTAATAAAGTATCTTTGAATACAATTGAATTGAATTGAATTTGAACTGTTTACCATTTGGTTGAGAGCACTATAGTTTCGTTCTTACTGAAGCATGCCAGGGTTTTCTCCGTGTACTCTGGTTTTTAGATCAAAATCGTGTATGTTATTGCCACTAACTGTTCCTGCGACTCCCGGAAACGTAACCCAGCTGCCGCTTTGTTTGAGATAGGATCCAGTTGTGACGCGCTGAACAATAACCGACTGAGATCCTTTTGGTTCTTGGTGAGTTAATTTTAATACTTGAACTTCTGAGTTGTATCGTTCACATTGTCAACAGAAGCATCATGGATTCACTTTATTTTCAGTGATCTGTTATGCGGTCAACAAATAGTGCGTCGCCCCATCTCCCTGACAGTCACTTGTTTCCTAGGTGGAACTGATGAGAGATTTAAAGGATTTCCGCTCCCACTTGATTGACCCACATATCAAGATTGCAGCAAAATAAACAAACAACATTTCGAACATCAACAAATACAATCAAACCTCTCTTTATTTACTTTAAGGCGCATACACCAACTCTGCCCCAGGTCTGTCCATGCATGTTATTTACTGTTGTCTTGCAGAGACACTGTTTAGTTTAGTTTAGTTTTATTTGTCATATGCAAGTTAGCACAGGGTCAACATTGCAATGAAATGTGTTTGACGAGCAGCGGTCTCTCAGCAGCATAATACAATAGAAAAAAAGAACAGGGTATAATACAGTAAAAGCAAAAATATTAGAGAGTCATGCTAAAAGTAAAAGCTTACTAAATAGATAAGTAAGTATAGATGACTAAATATAAATATATCTAAAAAGTGAGTAGTAACATTAAAATGAAGTAACCAGTGCAGATTAAATTTTACTTGTGGAGCTGCAGGGTAACATCTGTATCCTGTGTTGTGTGTGTGTTTAAGTGTGTGTTTAAGTTTAATGGTTGAGGTGTCGTATGGCTTGGTGGTAGAAACTGTTTTTAAGTCTCGTAGTCTGAGCAGACAGACTCCTGTAACGCCTGCCAGATGGTAATGAGGAGAACAGCTGATGCGCTGGGTGGCTGTGGTCCTTGATGATGCTGTGTGCTTTCCGGAGGCATCGCTGGGGATAAATGTCCTGAATGGCAGGAAGCCTTGTGCCAGTGATGTGCTCTGCTGCTTTCACCACCCTCTGTAGTGATTTACGGCTGCTGGCAGAGCAGCTTCCATACCAAACTGTGATGCAGCTCGACAGCAAGCTCTCAACAGCAAACCTGTAGAACTTTGAGATGATACTAGTACTTTGAGATGATACTAGTTATATTAGTGATGAACCAGGGACCTGTTTAGGTTCTAAACCACTTTTGCCAAATTATCCCAGGAGTCAGGAACCGGCTCTCAGCAATCCTGAACAGTTGGTAAAGTTGGTACGGAAAATGGATGGATGGGTTTTGGTGTAAAAATAGAATAAATCAGACTGAACTTCTGTGCAATGAGAAACTAGTATGATCAGAAATGTGACTTTACCTCTTTTCTTCTTGACTGATGAATTGTTTGTTGATGATATTTCATCATTAAAAGAAAAGAGATCTGACTAGTTTGAATTTATAATTTTACAAAATCTCAAATGAGACGAATACAGAAAAGTAGATAAAACACCTACATATAAATAGGTTTGGTGGGTAAATCTGACTCGTAAGATATGAAATTGGAAACTCTTGAGAAAATCCGATGTAAATCGTGGATTCAAAGAAATAAACGTAGATGGGATCTTTTACCTTTATGATGGAAAAGCATCTTCTTATTGTTCTGCTCTGATGTATGATTAAGGTAACTGACTGCAGGGTGAAAAACCCCAAGCCTTCCCATAAGTTACTGCCTAACACACAAGAACATGCAACATCATGTAACATATGTCTACTTTCAAGTGATACTTCTCTCTCTTAACCTCTCCGTTGTTTTGGCTGACTCAGCAGATGTATGAGCAGATGTAAAACACGGTTCAAGATGAGATATAAAAAAGCCATCAGTGCATGACTTGGAAAGGTTTTAAGGTTTTAAGATGCAAACTTGAAAATCCAAAACAGTAAAAAGGCCTAATTTTAGAACGGTAAACATGTATTTCAAAGGCAGATTTAAGGCTGTTTAACTGCGTCATGACAAGACAACTCCTGATCCAAACAGTTCTCTCCCTGATTATTATTAACCCCGTTTTGGTTGCCCAAAATAACAGCCTCCAGGCAATTGCAATAACACTTTTTGCATCAAAAGTAGCATGCTGAAACAAGACCCTTAAATGCCAGTACTCCCAATAAAAAGGGTTATTGATTGGTGATTTCCAGAGAAGCCTATCAGGACACCCCTAAAGCATGGTAAGCTCAGTGTAACCAAAAACTCTGACAATCACAACATTCTGAGAAAACGAGGCTTTAATTTTTCAATGCCATCTAATTTGGAGGATCCAAAGAGAATGACAGGGTTAATAAATGTGTTGATGTACAAAAAGGAACAAAGAGAAAAGCCAAATGTAGAACTGTGTGCATCTGGGTCTCTTATTAGCATGAAAGCTAACTGGAGCTCAATATTACGATGCTGAATATACGGTGAGTGGGTGAGCGATGTTAAACCATAAAGGATCTGAGCGCGTTGATGATCTAACAAAGCAAAGAGATCACAGAGTGAACTGTAGGGCGCGTTGTGTCAGAGCGTGTTTAAAGTCTGCTTCTGGGTCACGCTGGATGTGAAACACACTCTAAGCCTGATCTCTTTAGTGTGTTTATGAAAAAGGTAAGTAATGGTATTGATGTGTTTACTTGATGATTCTCTAGATTTGTTGTTTACGCGACTTTACAGATTTACAGAACCATACCACCATGACAGCATCATGAAGACCTATTAGCATGTTTTTATTAACAGAACTCAATAATCTCCCGTTTTTCATGAATAAAGCTGTAGTGTTTACGTGCTTTTTTCCTGCTGCTGATTATAAACATTCAATCATATATAAACCTGTAATCAGGACAAGTAACCACTAGATCTGACCTCCAGGCTCTAATATTTCACCACAATGTGCTAAACTATTCATTGCTCAATTGTAAAATTACACTAACTTATTAAAAACTGCTTTTTGACCTAACTTATATATTATACATACTTTTTTCCCTGCATCGTACAACAAGTTGCTAAAATATTAATGTGAAAGAAATTCTGGTTTTAAAGCAAAAGATGGCATCTTTGCTTTAATCCAATGGAGAAATGGAATACATGCAGATTAATCCTATTATGTGTCAATTTTCATGACCTCTGCCTCTTTGACAGGCCCATTGTTTACTTTAGAGGTTGCATTGACTTGTATTTTGTTTTCAGTAAATGTGGTCTATATGCATTAAAGCTGGCCTGGCAAGCCAGACTAAATAAATGTATTATTTGCAAAGCAAGAATTTGGTCTAGTTCACTAGGCTACATTAAAGCTGCTCTAGCAAATCTACAGAACAAGCTAGGTTACACTCCCCCCTTCCCTCGGGTATCTTCCCTGAGACGCTTCTGTCGGAACCGGAAATCCGTATTTCCAGAGGAAACGAGAGAGCGCTAAACAGCAGTTGCTGTTTTCTACGTCCAAATGTCTTTTGTTGTCCCTGACTTTAAATGGTGTTTTTTTCTAACTTTGTTTGGTGTTTCGCTATAAGACTTGCCTTGGCATGACCAACTATGGCAGCTCCACAGAACGCAGGAAGGTGAGGCCTTTAATCTCTGCTTGCCTTGTAAACAGAATTCTCAGGGACCCAAACCTGGGTTTGCAGCAGCTGCTTCGGCTGCTAAGGGTCGGCAGGGTGGGGCTGGAGTTTGCTGTGATTCGCTGTGGAGTCGTGCACATGCACTGATGTTTTCCCGTCTGACTTCTTGGTGACCTGGGGAGTTATGCAAAGCATTTCCCTTCTAGGACAACACAGGGCATAGGACTTTTCTGGGGGTTCCTGCCACCATTACAGTCATGTATCCGGTCCATTATTGTTTATTTATCATGTTTATGTATTTCAAAGACTTTTTAACATGAACAAATTTGTTCGTGGGGGTGGGGGGTGGGGGGGTGCCTATCTCCAGCAGTCAACGGGCAAGTAGGCGGGGTACACCCTGGACAAAGAGCCAGTCCATCGCAGCTCTTCATGCGATCATCACCTCTAAACCTACATTTCTCGTAATTTCCGTCCACAAATTAAATGCTTTGCACTCCTTTGGGTGAATAAACATTCATATTTTTAAACTTTTTCTATAAGGGGCTCTTCAATCTGCTCCATGCCTGCTGCTAATATCTTTTTATTTTTTGAGGGGGCAATGGCGGTGCCGTTGATGAAATAAAAAGGAGCGGTGTTCTGACCAATCACAAGTTGGTCTCTATCACTTTTGACGTAGTTAAAAAGTTTGGCATGTCTCCGTCAGCCTCTGTGGGCCTGTCGGACTGCCCTTGCACTGACAAACAACGGCGTTGTGTGTCATGGTTCCTATCTGACTAAAAAAACAAAAACACAAATGAAGCAATCGGTAGTTTCTTTAAATTTCACACGGAACAAACAGTAAAAAAGGGCAGCTTGTTTATGTCTAAACTACACATGCATAAGTTAAAGAAAAAGCATTTCACAAGTGTGTTTCAAAATGCAACGGCATGTAGAAAACACATGCCAACTGCACCAAAAACAGGTCTAAAACAAGAAAAGCTGAACATCAAGGACCTGACGCAGACAAACACAACTTAACATGAAACTATTGTTACTTTAATGCTACTTGTCCTGCCTCAAATAAACAAAAACTACACCAACATAAATATTTAGAAACGTGAGATGCAGTTGGCCTTGAAGCATGGACATGCCGTCCCTCAATCTGATTTATTGTGCGGTTTTTTCCATACCTAGCTAGTGAGTCAGTAAAACAGAAAAGGGAAGGGCGATATTTTCACACTGCAACCACAACCTAAAAGGGAAGAGGATTTGATGATAGGCTTTGTGTTCACCCAAAGCTTTCTGGTGACATAAGTTGCCAACATGAGACAAAGCTTCTTGCTCCAACCCCCGAGGGCTGCATGGGCGAAGGTGTGCAGCTGCTCGTCTTTCTCTCTGCTTGGCAACATTGCAGGAGTCCTGGCCTCGAGGGTGAGAGCGTGATCACAGTCTGACTTTCTCTGGGATAAATAAAACAGGTTAAAGGAATGCCTGATTTTGTATGGAGATCCTTTAAAAATAAAAAGCGTGTCAAAGAGAAAAAGGAGATGATTCCATCAACTCAAGCTTCACTTTTCATCGGCTATTAAAAACGACACAAGATAAGAGCCGTAAAATAATACAGCTGCAGCTCCTAAAGAGAAACGGCCCAACCAAAACACCGTGTTACAAGCATATTGTGGCAACAGAAGGGACAGATAGCCTTGGAGACTTTTTACACCACGCTATCACTTCATCGTACAAAGGTTGTGTAATGTTGACTCACAATCTGCAAACAGCTGCACAATCGGTTTTCACACTTTGCACAGATTAACCGTTCTCCTCAGGCAAGCTGGACACCGAGGGGATTCCCTGTGTGCAGAACGATCCCTCATCCTGTCTGAAAACCTCCTGTGAGTGTATGTTTGTATGTGAGAAGGACAGAGACAACTGTCAAAACCCACCACGGGGAAACTTTCCAACAACAAACTAATCACTTTGAATCCCTCAAAGCAGATTTTTATACCCTTTAAAAACATTTTCAAACAAAACAGTGAATAATTTGTCCTAAATCGTTCAAAAACAACTTCCTTTCACCATTTCACAGCTGTAAAGGGTTTGCTCAGTATGCAAAGCTTCATGTGACCCAGATATAACCACATTCTTTTCATCAGCATGTTAAAATTAGCTGTGCTGCTGATGGCTTGTTAAGCAGTTATTTGTGCATATCTGTTTGTGTGAGTGTTGTGATGGTGACACGATAATGCTGAGTCACATTTTAGCGTGCAGTCATGCACACACACACACATGCAGAAACTATTAAAAGACCCGTTGCTCCCCTTTAATGAAGCTTGTCAATCGGTAATAGGTGAGACAGCATCTCCATTCAAACAACTAAGCAGTGCCATGTTTCAGCCTGCCATCTGTGGGCCTCGGTGCTTTCATTCTCTCTCACTCACGCTTTATTTTCTTTCAGTGACATGGGTGGAAAAGTACCGCAGAGGACCTCAGTCGGTTCTTTTGTTGTGTCGTGGGAGTCTAGTCTCACAGTGAAAAGGGGCTTAGGCTAATTATTAATATCTCATTGACTTCAAACACACAGCAGGCTCTAGAGGAACCTGCAGGCAGAGGAAACAGTCACCCCAGGGTGGTGCAGGATGGAGGTCCAGGTATGGGCACACCATTAGGGTTTCGTCGTTATGACCTCCTCATGCTTCCGCTACAGCACATCAATCAAAAGGTGGGGACCTAAATTCATAGAAGGATTGCCCTACACTTACAGGTGCAAATTAGGGTTTTGCACATTCATCTATTTCCCCAAAGCTCTTGCAAAGGAACATTTGTGCCTCATTCTGCTCTGCCAACAAAGCACCCTCAGTTGATAGCCGTGTTTTTTCACTATAAGTTCTGGGAAATTTCTGGTAGGGGGAAGGTGACAGGGAAAATACAATGCCTGAGTCAAATCGCCCACACTTCAGCATATTGTGACCATTTCAGCTATGAGTGACATCACTGCACAGCACCAAAAGGCATCCACAGACATTAATTGCATTAAAAGTTTTATTCTGTCAAAGAATGTCGAAATTTGACCCATTTGGAGGACTGGGAGCGCGGCTCTGTGTCGTAAATAACACTCTGTAGGAGACCATGAAGCAGGCAAAATTCTGACACTTTTTTCGGCTTTGGTGGTTTAGAAAGAGTGGTTTTAAAGCAGCACCAATGCTGCTTATTGTTCTTTTTCTTCCATTACGCTTCACCAGCAACTCTTCCAGTTTTACAGTCACTAGTTCTTTGGTGACGTCTTCAGGAATTTCCCACTAAGTTACTACCAATCAGCATTAGTTTATCACAAGTCCCACCCAGCGCCTCTACAGGCTATATCCGGCGAGTACAATGCAGATGCTCTGCTGGTCTCTGAAATAGCTCGAAAGGAGGTCCTGTTGGGCTGGCCCGGTGATGCGTACTTCTCAAAGATCCGGTAAAATGAGCTGGAAGGTCTGATCGAGGAAATGATCCTTACCCAGGCTTCCCACTGGATGCATAAGCAGGACTTAATATAATAGACACATTTTACCCAAGAACTCCCTTCCAACCGGGAGCATTCCAGATGCAAAACAGCAGCAAACAATTCCAGACAGCAGGTCTCACCAGTCATGAAATCACAAGAGAAATGCAACACCACGCGTGATTTCAGGAGTTCACACGATAACAAGCATAGAGAAAGAGGGTAGGATGTCTCCAAAAAGGTCTTTGTTTCATTTTCTGTTCTGTTTACCTCAGCTACAGAGGTTTCACAGGAAACAATGTACCTTTTTTTTTTTTTTTTTTTACTAGTTAGGCAACTGGAAATCTGCACGCGACTTTTATTTTGAAAGTTTCTGGATACACTGTTTTTGTGTATGACTTCCTGTCTGGCCATATCTGAACTGTGGAGTTTAGCACGTAAAAAATAGACTCGAATTGTAATCAACTCATACCTACACTTCCAAAACATGCTTTGCAGTCAGTGAAAACGCACCCATCCACTACATCAGCGGCAAAATGCTGAGCACACGCTTAGTGGACATCACGCGATGCGTACCCAGTTGGTGGAAAAGCCCAGTTATGCTGGTGCAGTTTGCCCATATTTAAGCCTGTATTTCCAAAAATAACTACTGGTGCAAAAGGTGTCCGATTCTCAAAGACCTGCATGGTTTGCATGATACATTTATTATAAAATATGAAAGCCAGCAGTATTTCTGGGTCAGGAAAAGAAATTGTAGATTAGCGTAAAAAAGGGCCCTAATGGCAGGAAGCGCTTGTGTAATTAATCATTTCCTTTAACAACAGGAGTCGAGACATTCTTGCATACCAAAAAACCCATCATCCTGTCATTGTTAACGTGTGTTCAAAAGAAGAGCTTAAAGATTCTAAAACATCCCCGTATGTCATTAACATCGTTAACGTCACCAATAGCAAACTGAAGATAACATGCCGAGTGTAAATCTACAGATTGTGAGCGAGTTTTAGTTGAACCCGTACTTTTTTGATAAAGGAAAACTTTCTTTGCAGACTTATTTTTGCAAAGTCGGGGGCTGTTGTCCACACATTAGACATGTTATGTGCAACTGTGCAAATATGTGCATTGTGTCGTTTTATTGTACAGGCTACATTAGCCACATACGCTTGGATATTGACAGGGGAAAGCGAATTAGGATGATGAGGTTTGGCTGCTACAAAATGGGAATCTACTGGGCAACAGACAGAAAACTGACTTTATTTTCTTTAAAATATTGTATTAAAAAATAAATAATTAAAAAAATGATTATAGGCATAGGTCTGGGCATAGGTCAGTTTCAAAGCAGACATTGTGAATGAAACTGTAAGATAAGCACAGGGGTATTAAAGAGGGCTGCGTTCTGTTCAAATGAAGCCTATTATTGGTTTTATAAAACAACTGGCCAGGCAGCAGGACTGGAATGCAGCCTTCATTAATACACACTGCTTTACAAGTCACAATGTGGAGAAAATAAGACCTGTTAGTTGAAGGAATGGATATTGCCTAAGCTGTGATGGATATCCTGAATGGGGTCAACTTAAAAAGGTTGTAGTAGTTTTACTTACACACACACACACACACACGCACACGCACACGCACACACACACACACACAGAGAGAGAGAGAGAGAGAGAGAGAGAGAGAGAGAGAGACAGACAGAGAGAGAGAGACAGACAGAGAGAGAGAGAGAGAGAGAGAGGGTGTGTCCGAATCCAGAGGAAGGATGCTTGTGAGTACGGGTCCTCGCCGGTCTAGCAAGGCCGGGTCCTTGCAAGACTGCTAAAACCGGAAGTCAGCGGCTCTGAATTCGGACAGTACTAGCCTCGTTTTATTCCCGCCCCCAGGTCCAGTTGCTATGACAGCAGCAAACAGGCTAACAAGCCTGGGAAAATAGAAATCTGTTGTTTTTTCCTTTTATATGTTTTAGTTAATGACCTGCTTAATCATTAACTAAAACATATAAAAGGAAAAAAACAACAGAGGTACCGTTTAGTTAATGACCTGCTTAATCCTCCTCCTTGAACCGTCACCTTATCGTGGTGGAGGAGTTTGAGTGCCCTAATGATCCTAGGAGCTATGTTGCCTGGGGCACTTAGTGCCCCTGGTAGGGTCTCCCATGACAAATTGGTCTTAGGTGAAGGGTGAGACAAAGAACGGTTCGAAGGATCTTTCATGGTGGTGAAAACGAAGAGTCGGAGTACCCGGCCCGGAGGGTTACCGGGGTCCCACCCTGGAGCCAGGCCTGAGGTTGGGGCCCGTGAGCGAGCGCCTGGTGGCCGGGCTTTCGCCCATGGGGCCCGGCCGGGCCCAGCCCGAACCGGATACATGGGCTCGTCCAACTGTGGACCCACCACCCGCAGGAGGAACATGAAGGGTCCGGTGCAATGTGAATCGGGTGGCAGACCAAGGCGGGAGCCTTGGCGGTCCAATCCCCGGACAAGGAAACTAGTTTTTGGGACATGGAACGTCACCTCGCTGGCGGGGAAGGAGCCGGAGCTTGTGGCAGAGGTTGAGCGGTACCGGCTAGATATAGTCGGACTCACCTCGACACATTGCATTGGCTCTGGAACCCGAGACCTGGAGAGGGGTTGGACACTCTACTTTGCTGGAGTTGCTCCGGGTGAGAGGCGGAGGGCTGGGGTTGGCTTTGTGTTAGCCCCGAGACTCTCTGCCTGTGTGTTGGGGTTTACCCCGGGGGACAAGAGGGTAGCTTCCTTGCGCCTTCGGGTCGGGGAACGGGTCCTGACTGTTGTTTGTGCGTATGGGCCAAATATCAGTTCAGAGTACCCACCCTTTTTGGAGTCCCTGGGACGAGTGCTAGATAGTGCTCCATCAGGGGACTCCATTGTCCTGCTGGGGGACTTCAATGCTCACGTGGGCAATGACAGCTTGACCTGGAGGGGTGTGATTGGGAGGAACGGCCCACCTGATCAGAACTCGAGCGGTGTTTTGTTATTGGACTTCTGTGCTAGCCGCAGTTTGGCCATAACGAACACCATGTTCGAACATAAGGATGCCCACCGGTACACTTGGTACCAGGGCAGCCTAGGTCACAGGTCGATGATAGATTTTGTAGTCGTATCATCTGACCTGCGACCGTATGTTTTGGACACCCGAGTGAAGAGAGGGGCGGAGCTGTCAACTGATCACCACCTGGTGGTGAGTTGGATCAGATGGCAAGGGAACATGCCGCGTAGACCTGGCAGACCCAAACGCATAGTGAGGGTCTGCTGGGAACGCCTGGCAGAAGAACCTGTCAAGACGGTCTTCAACTCCCACCTCCGGCAGAGCTTTGACCACGTCCCGAGAGCAGTGGGGGACATTGAGTCCGAGTGGGCCTTGTTCCACTCTGCGATTGTCGAGGCGGCTGTTGCTAGCTGTGGTCGTAAGGTGGCCGGTGCCAGTCGTGGTGGCAACCCCCGTACCCGCTGGTGGACACCAGAGGTTCGGGGAGCCGTCAGGCTGAAGAAGGAGGCCTACATGGCGTGGCTGGTCTGTGGGTCTCCGGAGGCAGCAGACAGGTACCGGATAGCCAAGCGGGGTGCAGCAGTGGCAGTTGCCGAGGCAAAATCTCGGGCGTGGGAGGAGTTTGGTGAGGCCATGGAGAAAGACTATCGATCGGCTCCAAAGAGGTTCTGGCAAACTGTCCGGCGCCTCAGGAGAGGAAGGCAGCAACTCGCTCACACTGTTTACAGTGGGGATGGGGAGCTGCTGACGTCAACTGAGGCTATAGTCGGACGGTGGAAGGAATACTTTGAGGAGCTCCTCAATCCCACCAATGCGCATTCCGAGGAGGAACTAGAGCTGGGAGGCCTGGGGATGGACTGTCCGATCTCGGGGGCAGAAGTTGCTGAGGTAGTCAAACAACTACACAGCGGCGGAGCCCCGGGGGCGGATGAGGTTCGTCCTGGGTATCTCAAGGCTATGGATGTTGTAGGGCTGTCATGGTTGACACGTCTCTACAACATTGCGTGGTCATCGGGGGCAGTTCCTAGGGAGTGGCAGACCAGGGTGGTGGTCCCCATCTTTAAGAAGGGTGACCTGAGGGTGTGTTCCAACTATAGGGGGATCACACTCCTCAGCCTCCCTGGAAAGGTCTACTCCAAGGTACTGGAGAGGAGGGTCCGATCGATAGTTGAATCTCAGATAGAGGAGGAGCAATGTGGTTTTCGTCCTGGCCGTGGAACTGTGGACCAGCTCTATACCCTTGCAAGGGTGATGGAGGGGGCATGGGAGTTTGCCCAACCAATCCACATGTGCTTTGTGGATTTGGAGAAGGCTTATGACCGTGTCCCCAGGGGCACCCTGTGGGGGACGCTCCAGGAGTATGGGGTGGGTGGATTTCTGTTAAGGGCCATTCAGTCCCTTTACCAGAGGAGCGTGAGTTTGGTCCGCATAGCCGGTAGTAAGTCGGACCTGTTCCCAGTGAGGGTTGGACTCCGCCAGGGCTGCCCTTTGTCACCGGTTCTGTTCATCACATTTATGGACAGAATTTCTAGACGCAGCCGTGGTGTTGAGTGTGTCGAGTTTGGTGGCAGGAGAATCTCGTCTCTGCTTTTTGCGGATGATGTGGTCCTCCTAGCTTCATCCAGCTCTGACCTTCAGCTCTTGCTGGGTAGGTTCGCGGCCGAATGTGAAGCGGCTGGGATGAGGATCAGCACCTCCAAATCTGAGACCATGGTTCTCGACCGGAAAAGGGTGGCTTGCCACCTCCGGGTCGGGGGAGAGGTCCTACCTCAAGTGGAGGAGTTTAAGTATCTCGGGGTCTTGTTCACGAGTGAGGGTAGGAGGGATCGGGAGATCGACAGGCGGATTGGTTCGGCGTCTGCAGTGATGCGGACGCTGAGCCGATCTGTCGTGGGGAAGAGGGAGCTGAGCCAGAAAGCCAGGCTCTCGATTTACCGGTCGATCTACGTCCCAATCCTCACCTATGGTCATGAGCTTTGGGTAATGACCGAAAGAACGAGATCGCGGATACAAGCGGCCGAAATGAGTTTCCTCCGTAGGGTGGCCGGGCTCAGCCTTAGAGATAGGGTGAGGAGCTCGGACATTCGGGAGGGACTCGGAGTAGAACCGCTGCTCCTCCGGATCGAAAGGAGCCAGTTGAGGTGGTTTGGGCATCTGGTCAGGATGCCTCCTGGACGCCTCCCTGGGGAGGTGTTTCGGGCATGTCCTGCCGGCAGAAGGCCCCCGGGTCGACCCAGGACACGTTGGAGAAGTTACATCTCCAATCTGGTCCGGGAACGCCTTGGGGTCCTGCCGGAGGAGCTGGTGGACAAGGCCGGGGAGAGGACGGCCTGGAGCTCCCTAGTTGGGATGCTGCCCCCGCGACCCGGACCCGGATAAGCGGAGGAAGACGACGACGACGACGACCTGCTTAATCTCCGTCGCCAACGTTATTATTTAAGGCTGAGAAGCAACCATATCCAGGTAAAAAAAAAAATATTTTTTTTTGTTTAGTGAACTGGCTTTCAGGAATCATATGCTAACTTAGCTAGTTTCATTTATCTTTTAAGCAACTGAAAGACCTGTGGCTAAAAGTACAAATTACTATAGAACATACTAACAAGTAGATAAATAATATTGCCTAAATAAATTTTAATTTACTAATAAAAATGTATTTGATCTTCATGCTTATTTGTTTGTATTCTGCATAAAACAGCATTGAAATGTTAATGTTTATTGTCCTTTTTATCTTAAGCCTAATGCCTGTATCTCTTTTAAAAAAGCATTCATTTAAACATTTTTACAGGCAGTTTGTGACCATCAGGGCCGCTTTTTATTGACACCTATGTGGGCTGGCCGGGGGGGTGGGGGGGTGGGGGGGTGTGTGTGATGGTAAATGGCCTGTATTTATGGCAACTTCTTAAGGTTCTACAACCCCCCAAGGCATTTCACAACACAATCAGTCATCCACCCATTCACATACACACACATTCACACACACATTCACAGGCTGGTGATGGTGAGCTACAGCTGCTCTGGGGCGCACTGATGAACACTGGCGCCACCACATGTAAGGAACAAACAGTAATTTCATTTCTTTTCTCCTAACTCTTATGCACTTAAGGGGTTTAGTCAATAGTGAGCATCCTAACTTGTGTAATTCTGTGGCAAAAACAAAGATGGTATTCGTCTCAGGAAACCAAAAGATATGATCTGGACATGCATTCAGGAATGGAATACAGAAAAAAAAGCTTTTGTTATCTGTAAGAGGGAAATCCAGCAAAGCAAGAATAGAAACACAGTGTAACATGTTTATATACACATTTACCTTGCAAATTATTTACCAGCAACCAGCTGCTGTCAGACAAAGAAGATGCAGGTGTAGCTCAGTTCTTGTTTGTATGTTCTTGTCTTTAAAAATATCTAATTATAAGCACAATTTGTCATAATAATGTTTGCAAGAGAACAAAAACAAAAGTGCAGAACGAATCATCCTCCAGGCAGTTTTGAACACAAAAGGGGCCCCTGTGGACGACACTTCAGTTCCAATGTTGTCCACCTAATATGTTTCCAGGATAGTTTTGAAAGTGTGTGACAGCAGATACGGCACATTCCGAGACGTTATGGCTGTTAAGTTGCCAAACATTTGACAAGTTCACAGCCTGAACAGAGATGAGTGCCTCAGAGATAACTACTTCCTTCCAACACAGACAGAACCGATGTGCTCACAGCGGTTAGGAGGACAGGGTGTGGGACTGTGCTGCTCTGCTAGACGGTATAACAGGGCAGGCTTGCATTTTTGCCTACAAAGAGGAAAAGGCTTCACAAACATCAACACTAAGCAAATGTGTGGTTAAAAGTGTGACTCAGATAGAACCTGCAAAGGCATGACTGCACGTTAAAGCCAGTTCCACACGAGAGAATTAAAAGGCCTCAGAGGGATGAATCGTTCAGGTGGAAAATGCATAAAAACAGAAAAAGCAAATGCAGCAGGTAACTCTCCCTCCGTTATGGACAGGCGTACACCTGAAACCATGCATGTTATCATAGCCATTGATGGTGCAGGACACCAGAGAGAGGACTGAAAGATAAGCTCGGCTGAAATACAGTATGAACCTGAGAGCAAAGCCAGGGGCAGTTCTCAGCTTGTAAAGGGAAGACTAAACTGCAGCCACAGCCTTGCACAGTTGCCATTGCCACCCTGCTGAGGTTCGGTGTCACAGATCTGCACAGAACAAAGCCCGTCCGTAATCACTGCTGTCTTATGTTCTGTCCAATGATTCACCAGAGAGGAGATCTAATAGGCTGTTTATGTCAGGTGAGAGGAGCAGCAGCTTCCTGGATCCCACATACTTGAATCTCTTCAGTTTAAACTGTGTGTTCATTCAGCTTGTCGACAACAATGTAGACACAATCCGCCTGTATCAGACTGGCAGTTAAGGGTAGATGCTTCTGGGTGTTTCAGAGGGAGGAATGCAAATTGCAGAAATTTGCAATTTCGTTGTGCCTAAAGCATGTCCTGTTGTACAATGACATTAGAGCTTTCTCGTTCTAGTTTTGATCAGCTGATAGCAGGTCTGCACTGGGAGAAACTTATTTCATATTTACATGGACTCTGTTATCCATTAAGGGATGTTTCAGATGTTCTGCAGTGTGTTTCTTTGTAAAAGATACAAGCTATCTAAAACTTACCCATTTCCTGAATGGCCGCAGTTTAGAGAAATAGAGTTCTACTGGTGCACCATTACCAGGAAGTGAGCCACATCACTGATGAGCTTCAGATGACTCTACCACTGACTTGCAACGTGGATGTTTTATCTCCACAAATTACATAAGTCTAGAGGAGCTTCTGCGGTGCGGTGGAGCTACTAATGCTAACGGTTAGCTTTTACAAGTCGAGACGTTCTCTGCTCATTTTGGACGCTAAACCAACAACAGCCTTCCTCTTTGTGAGTCAAGATGGGCGAGTCCATTAACGTTAAGGCAAGGCAGCTTTATTTATAGAGCACATTTCAAACACAGAGGCAATTAAATGTGCTTTACGTTTATCAGGACATGATATGAAAACACATAAAAACACAAATTAAAATACACTCAGATAGAATTACAGTTAGGAGCTAAAGGGGAAGACGGAGTTGTGGCGCAGATTACAGTGGAGATGATGCAGCATACGAAAGAACTCATTGAAAGGCTGATGAGTACATTAGGGTTTTTAGTTAACAGGGTTGGGGCAGATCTGAGGTCATGGGGAAGCTGATTCCATATGTGAGCAGCATAGTAACTAAATGCATCTCCGCCATGTTTGGTTCTGACCCGTGGCTCTACCAGCTGATTGTTTCCAAGGGATCTCAGAGTCCTATTGGGTGTATATACAGGAATGAGATCGGACACGTATTTTGGTCCCATGCCATTGAGTGAATTATAAACTACTAGGAGCACTTTGAAATCTATTCTGTAGTTTACTGGTAACCAGTGTAGGGATCTAAGAATATGAGTGATGTGCTCCGTTCTCTTGGTTCTTGTTAAGACTCTAGCAGCAGCATTCCGAACAAGCTGCAGTTGCTTCACAGCTAAGAGACAGTGTGACATAGATCTGTCAGGCTTTTCACATCCTAGAGGTTCATCATCTACAGGGAGTGCAGAATTATTAGGCAAGTTGTATTTCTGAGGAATAATTTTATTATTGAACAACAACCATGTTCTCAATGAACCCAAAAAACTCATTAATATCAAAGTTGAATGTTTTTGGAAGTAGTTTGTTTTTAGTTTGTTTTTAGTTTTAGCTATTTTAGGGGGATATCTGTGTGTGCAGGTGACTATTACTGTGCATAATTATTAGGCAACTTAACAAAAAACAAATATATACCCATTTCAATTATTTATTTTTACCAGTGAAACCAATAGAACATCTCCATATTCACAAATATACATTTCTGACATTCAAAAACAATACAAAAACAAATCAGCAACCAGTATAGCCACCTTTCTTTGCAAGGACACTCAAAAGCCTGCCATCCATGGATTCTGTCAGTGTTTTGATCTGTTCACCATCAACATTGCGTGCAGCAGCAACCACAGCCTCCCAGACACTGTTCAGAGAGGTGTACTGTTTTCCCTCCTTGTAAATCTCACATTTGATGATGGACCACAGGTTCTCAATGGGGTTCAGATCAGGTGAACAAGGAGGCCATGTCATTAGTTTTTCTTCTTTTATACTCTTTCTTGCCAGCCACGCTGTGGAGTACTTGGACGCGTGTGATGGAGCATTGTCCTGCATGAAAATCATGTTTTTCTTGAAGGATGCAGACTTTTTCCTGTACCACTGCTTGAAGAAGGGGTCTTCCAGAAACTGGCAGTAGGAATGGTAGTTGAGCTCAGCCCGAAAAGGCCCCACAAGCTCATCTTTGATGATACCAGCCCAAACCAGTACTCCGCCTCCACCTTGCTGGCGTCTGAGTCGGACTAGAGCTCTCTGCCCTTTACCAATCCAGCCACGGGCCCATCCATCTGGCCCATCGAGACTCACTCTCATTTCATCAGTCCATAAAACCTTAGAAAAACCAGTCTTGAGATAATTCTTGGCCCAGTCTTGACGTTTCAGCTTGTGTGTCTTGTTCAGTGGTGGTCGTCTTTCAGCCTTTCTTACCTTGGCCATGTCTCTGAGAATTGCACACCTTGTGCTTTTGGGCACTCCAGTGATGTTGCAGCTCTGAAATATGGCCAAACTGGTGGCAAGTGGCATCTTGGCAGTTGCACGCTTGACTTTTCTCAGTTCATGGGCAGTTATTTTGCGCCTTGGTTTGTCCACACGCTTCTTGCGGCCCTATTGACTATTTTGAATGAAGCGCTTGATTGTTCGATGATCACGCTTCAGAAGCTTTGCAATTTTAAGACTGCTGCATCCCTCTGCAAGACATCTCACTATTTTTGACTTTTCTGAGCCTGTCAAGTCCTTCTTTTGACCCATTTTGTCAAAGGAAAGGAAGTTGCCTAATAATTATGCACACCTGATATAGGGTGTTGATGTCATTAGACCACACCCCTTCTCATTACAGAGATGCACATCACCTAATATGCTTAATTGGTAGTAGGCTTTCAAGCCTATACAGCTTAGAGTAAGACAACATGCATGAAGAGGATGATGTGGACAAAATACTCATTTGCCTAATAATTCTGCACTCCCTGTATTTTCAGAAGTCAATGCAGGAGATAGGTGTAGGAGACTATTTTCATGTTCAGCCTGCATGAAAAACTCAGAGTGACTGATCAGAAATAATCATTGAAAACGGTTTTCAGTGAACTACACGTTTAAAAAACTGTTTGATGCTCAGTTTATAAAGTAATGTTTGTATGGCCACTGACATTTTGGAGATTAGAGTTGTGTGAAGGTGTATTCTTTTGGATGGGCGGGTCACGCCTGTTTAAGCTAGCTTATTTCAGATGGCTGCAAATGAAGCATCTTAAAAACAGCTTCAGTCTCAAATAATTCACCGCAACTCACGCAAACAATATATCTATTTTTTCAACTTGAACATTTGAGATTATGTTTAGAATAAATGACACTTGACCCTTGGATGCACTGGAAGAGCTACATTTGGCTGCTACTGGTGATGCTTTTGCTTGTAAATAACTTGAATATTCAATGGAAATATCTATGTGATGGAAATTTGATGGCAGCTATTGAGTCAAGTGTGTTGAGGCAGAACAATCCAAACTTGAAGGACACTCAAAAACCTGAATCTGACCCTCATGCTGTTATAGAACAAACTCTTTCTCTATTGTTCATGAAGCCATCTATAGTTTTCCTTTTTTACTTTAATTGTTGCTAAAGTTATGACATTTAAGTGCATGAAGGCTTGTGAAAACCAGCACAATACCATCTGCATTCTGGGACACTCACAAAGCTCCAACTGCAGGGTTTAGTTCAGACAGGACATCAGAAAACATTTGACTGTCTTAAGTTTCTGAAACCTTTTGATGTCCTTTCTCTCAGAAAAGAACAAGAGCTGCCAAATATCTTCCATACTATCAGCTAAGTCACATTTCAGGGATGCATGGCAACAGTGAGTGATGCCCTTTGTGCTCTCATTCCACATCCTTTACAGTCCTGCTGGTTCTGATGACTGATTACAGGAGCAGTACTGAGCAGTTACACTGATAGCTTTGAAGATTTGCATGGCGACTGTCTGGCGAGAGTTATGTTCTAACTGAAGTTATTCATTCCCAAAAACTGCATTCGTGCATGCCTGTGTGTGTTTGAGTGTATTTTACAGAAATACAACAGCTTCATTGATAAGGTGTGAGTTAGCCTCTGAATTTTATAATACATCCCTAAAGTGTCTACTCTTAGAGTCTAGGCTGTATGTAGTAACTGTGAAGTACAAAACATGTTTGTTGAACTCAAATAAAAATGAAAAGAGAGAAAAAAATGAAACATTATTAACAGGAGTTAAAAAGTAACTGACATCTAACCTGTGTTTTCTTTCAGAATTAGCCCAGAACCAAGGAAAAGGCCTGATAAGGCACAGAGGTGGCTCTGTTATGGGTTGGGAACAAATGGGAGCCACACGCTGCTGAAACTGCTGATTGATCGTGAGCGTGCTATGTGCTAACATTAGCAAATCTGCTTGTAGTTTCACTTTTGATCCCAACCTTTGGACCGTTTCTGCCTTTTAGAATGGGTTGTGTGTCTGGTTTCCATTTTCCTCCACAGCACATAGATTACCACGTAGTGCGCAGGTAACATGTGTTCAGACTGTGGTGTGCACATTTAACAAAACTTCAAATCCATAAAAAAGTAAATCGAAGAATTTCCCTCCACCCATCCATTTTCAGCCGCTTATCCAGAGATGGGTCGCAGGGGCAGCAGCCTAAGCCGAGACGCCCAGACTTCCCTCTCCCCAGCTACTTGGGCCAGCTCTTCTGGGGGGAATCCCAAGGCGTTCCCTGGCCAGCCGAGAGACATAGTACTTCCAGCGTGTCTCAGGTTCTCCCTTGGATTTCTTCCCAGTTGGACGTGCCTGGAAAACCTCACCAGAGAGACGTCCAGGAGGCATCAAGACCAGATGTCTGAGCCACCTCAACTGGCTCCTCTCGACGTGGACGAGCAGCAGATCTACTCCGAGCCCCTCCCGGATGACCGAGCTTCTCACCCTTAGAGCCCAGACACCCTGCGGAGAAAAGTCACTTCAGCCGCTTGTATCCGCAATCTCGTTCTTTCGGTCACTACCCAAAGCTCGTGACCATAGGTGAGGGTAGGAACATAGACTGATCGGTAAATCGAGAACTATGCCTTTTGGCTCAGCTCTCTCTTCACCACGACAGACCGGTACAACGCCTGCAGACACAGCACCAATCTGCCTATGGATCCCACGCTCAAGGAATTTATTGACTCAAACCATTCAATGATACTGTTGTGTTGTTTGATTGCAAAATAGTAAAAAACAAAAAGAGCCTTCACTTATAAGCTGGAAGGTGAATAATCCAACCACATGCATCATTTAAATCCCATGTTTTCTTTGAACACTAAGACTTAAGTAAAGTCTTGATGTTAGGTAAAAAAAAATCATGGATACAAAACTGAGCTTCTATGGGCAAAAAAGTGACTTTACTGTAGGTCGAAGTGATAGACAATCACAATTAGTTGTAGGAAAAGGGAGAGAAATGCATCGGTATGCTAGCACATTTATGAATGAAAAATATTTTTAAATTTTAGAGCCTCATTAAAAATACATCAAAATCACAGTTTACAAATCTAATTGAAATAAATTTTATTAACCAACGTTATGAATAAATTAACCAACAAATGAGGTGTTTACCTAATCAAACCGTGAAATACTAACTACACATTTTTATGTTAGTTCATCTGTGGAAATAATAATAAAAAAAATAAAAAATTGGGGGGGGGGGGGGGGGCTGTTACAGTACAGCTGATGGATGTTAGCTGCTGTTGAGTGAAAATGTTTGCTCTGCACTCTTCGCCAGATTCAGACTTCAGATCCTCCTGTAACTCACCGAGGATCTGGTGCACCACTAACACAACTTCTTCACAGGAAAACGTGTGCAACCTCTAAGAATTTATGCAAATTAGTGTTTCATTTTCACACACAGGAGCAGCGATAAACCCCCTTTACAGCCGGTGCATAAAAGGGCAGGGTGATGTGAAGATGCTTTACTGAAGCTTCAAAGCTGCCCAGCTGCCAAGATAAGGGAACAGCAACAAAGAGTAGGGACCAACTGAGGTCACAGACAGTGGGAGACCTTCACTCAAATCAGACAAGAAGCCATAGGGCAGAAAAATGAAGATCTTAAAGGGATATTTCACCCCCAAGTGAAATTTAGTCTGTTGCCATATTCCTCACATCCCACACTAAGTCTGATCCCTTTCCGGTCGGCTCATGGGTCCCCAGAACAACGAAAAAACAAATGCAAGTCAACGGGTCTAAAAGAGCTATTTTCTAATCCACTTTGCCTTCCGCCCTGGATTGCACATATGTTGTACTGCAATTTAAATGAAAACTAATGTGTGTTTCGACCACGCCAGTCACGTACTTTGAGATTTATCAGATTGTAAAAGTTCGTAATTAGCATGACTACAAACGAGATGTTGGTATGTCGCATATTTGACATCACCACATAATCTCTTCTCTCCTAGCATAGCTGCTACTTACCACATGGCCAGATTTTGGGTGGTTCTTTCCTTCTGAACGAAGGATTTGAAGTTTGCTGAACTTACAGCCATTTTCATTCTGTTTTTCTCCGTGTCTGGTTCGATTATGTCACTTTGGTGATGCATATTTGTAGTCCTGGACTTATTTTCACACAAAACCGAAAATAATGTATCCCCCCATTCATAAATAAGTGCTTTCTTGGTATCAAAATGGGTCTTTAAAAGTCACGGACATCATATGTGAAATCCATGACACAAAACAATTAGAAAATAGCGTTTTTAGCCCCATTAACTTGCATTTGATTTTTCATTCTTCAGGGAAACCATGCTTCGGAAGTAGATGGGCGTGACTTAGGCTCCCTATAAGAGGTTTAAAGGCATTTTATAACTAGCGCGGTAATTCCTCTGATCTGGCAGTATTCATTTAGCTTTAGCTTTGCATAAACAATGTAAGTGAATGGTAACAGCTAGCATTTTGTGTGACAAAGTCATTAAAATTACTCAATAATTATCCAATTTTTTCGCTGTAGTCCTCTGATCTGACATGCTCCATGCAAACCAGACATTGATTTATTTTCTCCACTGGTGTTGTTGAGGAACTTCTTAAGCTTGGATTATGCTTGACGCGTCTGCGAGATTCGCACTGCTCCGCGCGGCAAAATTGCGTCATTTTAACAACCACGCCCCTCCACCGCGCCTCCGCACGGCCCAAACTTTCCGCACCGCGCACCTAGGAAATTTTCTAACCACGCAGACGGTCGGACGTGGAAAAACATGGTGGACTGGCAAGAACTAGTATGGCAGAGGTTCGTAAATACAGACATTTGTATGATTCAGCTCTCAGAGATCACCGTGATCAACATGTTGTTAATAATTCTCGGAGAGAAATAACTCGCACTGTCGGAAAAGACGAGGACGCTGTTAAAAATGCTAGAATGCCATGTTGTAAACAACAGTAATTTTTACTTCTACTATGGTGTAGTGTTGGATGCATGCCGTAGAGCTCCATGCTGCCCCCTACAGTTTGGGAGAATATTGGCTCACCGCAGAGACAAGCCGCTTGAACTATAAAAGCTGCAAGTTGTGAAGCGCGTTCCATCTGCGAGCCGCATCACCAAGGGGAAAGTAAATGCGTCAAGCATAAACCAAGTTTTAGGGCAGCAAGCTTTTATCTTCTTTGTTCCACATTAGATAGAATTCTTTGCAACATCATATTGCTGTGTGTTTTCACAACCCTTTGCTAAACGAGAAAGAACCATTTTCTTGCATTAGGAATGTAGCATAACCAAACTGTGGCACAAGAAACTAAGTGTAGCTCATGCATTTGTGTCTACAGAAGTAGGTGTCTTTTGTGGCAGCTGCGTTGTGTTCTCGCGCCTTGCAGCATTGGCTTGTTGTAATTTAGTCCCAAGTCTAAATCGTTTCTGTAATTTCTTCATGTTACTTATCATTTTCATTTACACTTGATATGATTATTGAGGTCATCAAGAAAAATTAGGATCATTATTGAGAAATTTTTTAGCTGCTAGCTGTTACCATTCCCTTACATTGTTCATGCTAAGCTAAAGCTAACAGAATACTGCCAGATTAGGAGAATGACTGCGCTGGTTACAAAATGTTTTTTCTCTCTTATCTAACTCTGGGGAACATGGCAACAAACAAAATCTCACCCAGAGGTGGAAGATCTCTTTAAACATTTTAAACGATCATGATTTCATCACATGGAGGAGTACTGGATCTTACTGTCTGCGCTCAAATAATCACCTAAAGCTGGAGGTCCCGTTTGAGCATTCAAATCTGTGAAAAAGAGCTTTCGATCAGTCAGCTCTTTCTAAAAGGAACAAGCTTTAAAAAGATTGGAACTTAACTTAATTAATTTCACTAAATGCTTTCATGTCCAGAGTGACAGCTTTCCAGTTGAACTCTTTACATTGTAATTGTTTTTCATGATGTGTATGCAATTGAATTTCTTTACTTTTGTAACTGTTTTGCTGCCTCTTGGCCAGGACTCCCTTGTACAAATAAAAAAATAATGTAAAAACTGAATTACAGGACAGAATTATTGTCATATTCACAATCTCACATAATGTTGCACAAGTAGATTCTTTCTGTTTGCATTCTGAGTAGGGAATGATTGTCAGCTATCAACATTTTAGCTGTGAAACAGGTTGAACTGTAGCCATTTCTGTGTTTTTTAAGTAGATTAGCTGTAACGGCCATCTTGAATTGGGGTGACTCCAAAAGTTTAATCAGTTGTAGATGAACATCCTAGGAGGACTTTTTGAGAGTTTTATTCAAATCCATCCAGATATTTTGTTAAAACATAAATGAGCAAATACAAAAGTCCCACATTTTGGCCATAATCATCCAACCTCAGTTTCTGTTTGGGGCTCTTGGTTATAATCTTTTGTTTTGGCTCACTACTACAGTTGTTGGGCCTGCAGCTTCACTGCTTTGGTTCGGCGTCTGCTGCAGCTCCAGCAGGTGTTTGCAGCCTTCACGTTATCACATTGCTGACCTTACTGTACTCACTAGATGCATTTATATTACTTGCATTTACTTTTTAGTGGTAAAACATCGCAAATAACCAGTAGGATCTTTTGTTAGCTGGCAGTCAGTAACTACTAACATGATTAATTCAACTCAATCTGGTGTTTAAATTTAGACTCAAAATGCCCCCAAAACAGTATTTCAGTGCAGTTTTAATGTCCATCTTCATTATTTTTATTTTTTTCTTCTAAAATAATCCCAGAACAGTGTTGTGTTCAACCTTGACGATGGTTATGTTCTGGGTACCAAAACCTTCTATGCGAAACATTTAGCAGACATCAAGGACTCTTGTAGCTGAATGTTCCAACGGCCCCTCAAACACACCACTGCAAGCATAAAGAAAGGCTGAACAAAGGTTGAAGTGGAGCTCTGCATTTGGCAGGTCGTTCCCATGCAGCTGATTAACTCAGCAGCCAGGTTTCCACACACCCCGTCTAATTTCCAGCCACTTTTTCCTGGTAGGCCTCAGTTTTGAAAACCTGGTCTACATTAGAGCACAGGGATCCCTGGCTCCCCTCAAACACACCAACTTTAGCTCATTATTTAAAGAAGCAGGGGAAGTTGAGTGCTTGCAGAGCTGCTCTATTACAATCATGCCTGTACTGGGCCTTTGGTCCAACAGTCATTGCTTCTGAGACCCGTGATCTCAAGCTGCTTGGTCCTCTCTTGAATTTAATCAACAGCAACCATAAAGTTATCTACCGTGGTGATTTTAACTTTGTGATCACATAAATCTTTGAGTTGTTTTTACTTGACTTTGAGCACGGCTGTAGCGTAATGGTTTAATCTGCACTAAGTCATTTTGTCTTGACATGATCTAATCTGCATCGTGTTACAGAAAAGCAAGTTTCTGACTCCTATCCAGAGAAATTCACAGAAAGACAAAAACAGGCATGTCACTTCATTGTAAACACTCCCCTTTAATCACCTTCACTAAAAAACAGCAACGAGCATCATAAGAAAGCAGTCAGGGAAAGTTTTTCAATCCGACAGATTAGCTTTAATAAAAGCCTACAATTTGTCTGATGCACGCCTTTTTTTATGTCTTGTCACCGTGTCTGGGGGAATTTGAAGCCATCCCTTTTTTTTCCTCCCCGAGCCTGATGGGAACTGGAGGCCTGTACAGCATCTGGTTGACTTGGAAACAGCTGTGTTTTCACAGATCTGACTGAGGGTTTATAGCTACTCAAAGCAGGCCAGGGTTCACTTGGGCTTTTTGGCTAAACAATGTTTAATCTCACGTCTCGAGGAAAATTTAAGGTCCCACTGAAACACAGTAAAATGTCACAGATACTCTTCTTTTTTCCCCCAGACTCTGTGTGTACTCTACGGGTCTTGTGAGTGATTGTAAATATAACTAGCTGACTCTGTTTAACGGTTCAAGAATGCTGTTTTTCCCTTCTCATTCCTGGTTGCAAGCATAAAAAACATTAACAAAATACAAAAATAAGTCTCTGTTGCTCCAGATGTCAGAGTCATAGTAGGTCGGCTACAGAGGAGCAGATTAAAGTCTAATGCTGTCAGTGGCGGCTGGTGAAAAAAATCTTGGGAGTGGCTATATGTGATTCCTATCTCTGGCTCCTTCAAAGGCAGTTCGAAATCTGGGTATTGTGATTGATGAACACCTGAGCTTTAAAGATCATGTTGCCTCTGTTGCTCGTTCATGCCGCTTTGCGCTGTATAACATACGAAAGATCAGACCATACCTAACACAACATGCCACCCAGCTCCTGGTGCAATCTACTGTCATCTGCCACCTCGATACTACAATGCCCTTCTAACTGGTCTTCCAGCCTGTACTGTGAGACCTCTTCAAATGGTCCAGAACGCAGCGGCGCGTCTGGTCTTCAATCAGCCAAAAAGAGCACACGTCACTCCTCTGTTCATTGAGCTCCAATGGCTACCGCTAGCAGCACGCATCACATTCAAATTGCTAACACTAGCATACAAAGTCCGAGATGGTACTGCTCCCATCTACCTGAATCCTCTTGCAAAGGCTTACGTCTCGGCCCAGCCACTCCGGTCATCACAGGATCGTCGGATAGCAGTGCCTACACCACGCTCAGGACAATCCAGACTCTTCTCATGCATCGTTCCACAAATGTGGAATGACCTTCCAAGCACTACCAGAACAGGAGCTTCCTTTTCAATTCTCAAGAAACTCCTGAAGACCCTGCTCTTCAGAGAGCATCTTCTAAACTAGCACCCCTCCCTGCACCCGTCCCCCCTCTCTACTGTCCACTCCTTGTTCCCTACTCTCCATGATTGATGTCAAGTTGTAGTTGTTATTGTTGTTGTTAGCCTCAAGGGCAATATGCCGATTATCACTTATAAGTCGCTTATGACAAAAGCGTCTGCTAAATACATAAGCATATATGTGAAATATTTCCCGTCTCAGTCCATAATAAGCATTAAAATCAACAGTTTAAAAAATAACTACAATTCCAATACAATCATTAATTTCCCTCCTTCAAGTAAGCAGTGTTACAGAAAGTCAGTTTTCTCATCTGTAGATAAAGTTGACTATAATTGTAATAATTCTCAAATAAATACACAAACCTGTGAGAGCCTTTAAGAGCAACAGTCAATAATTCAGTGTTTCAACCATCTGCTCAAAGCTGGGCATCTCAAAAGGCAATTCTCATCTTGACCAGTAGACGGCAGAAACAGGGAATAGAAATCGAATTAGATATGCTGTTTTATTTAACATACTCCCATAAAACAGTAACAAACACTATTTACAGCAACAGTTATGATTTCAGCTGCATATTAGACCAACAGTGAGTGTGTGAGTGAGGAAGTAAAAGAGTGAAAATGAGATCCAGCACTTTCTAGCATGCTAGCTGGTTGTTTTCTGTATGAGGAGCTGTCAGTTCACAGATGCTGAATGGGCCAGAATTCTCTGGTTCTCCCTAGCAACCACATGTGATTGGCTGTTTAGCTGCAGTTCAGGGGTGCTTTTCCCAGTGCCCCTGGAGTGAAACTAGTGAGTCTGTTGGAGGAAATCCATCAGGGCTGCCAACTGTCATGCTCACACGCATTTGACCCTCTTCACACGCTCTCACACCACACCTCCAATATCTCACGCTGAACAATCAGTTGAGTTGTAGTCGTTTTTCATGTTTGCTACTTTTGATTAGCTGTGGCCACCATCTTGTGTTGAGTAGACGTATATCCATAGAGTTTTATTAAAATCCGTCCAACAGAACGGACACACATTCACACATGAACAGGCAAAGGCAAACTCAAGACCAGTAAAACATTTTAGAAGAAACAAACAGACTTTTGTGTGAGTGGAGGGGATTTGAATGATAGTTCTGGTTAGCAGCACACTTCTAGGGCACTAAATCACCACAGCTGTAACACAAAACGACACTGATTGCACATGTGTTCTTTTACTATTCAATGCTATTCCAGCTGCTTTCGTCTCAGAATGAAACAAAATAAGGTTGAGCAGCGGTATAATTTAATCTGCCTCGCCCCGTGTTTAGCTAAGTGTGTCAGAGCATCAGCACACCAAAGCCCAGCCGAGTAACACAAACCACATGGGTCAAGCTAACTCCATGGAGAATTTGCATAAAAACAGCCTGGTTTCCTGTATGAAGGTGGCACAGAGGTAACCCCATCATGCACCAACATGTTGGCTACATGCACTAAACAGCACATCAGAGTGGGTAAACACACACACACACGCCTGTGTGTTTGTCATAAAGAAGAATAACAGCACCAACAGGGGAGTGGTTTGGTTGACGGACTGCAGGATTCAGCAAGACTGATGCTCAAAGCAGATTACTCCGTGTCAACCCAAGTCATGTGACCTAAACCTACGTGACATTTTTTCAGCAGGTCATGCAGTACAGTCCGTCTGGTCCACACCTCCACAGAACAAAACAAACGTTGCCATCTGACTTAGGAAGATGAGGGTGAGGAACACTCTGCTCTGCTCCAGCTGTGACTCCCTTTGGGCCCAGAATTCACGGCCAGGTTTGATTAAGCTGCTGCTATGTGATTTTGGTCCAGTTTAGACTGAGAACAAACAAATTAAGCATACTTCATAATCATGAGGTGTTGTGCATGCTGTACTCAGGCCAAATGATTTATGTTGGTCTGCTGGATTTGGGTCGTTAAGGAGCCAAACCCTTCTGGCTCAGTGTCTGCTTCATGCAAAAGCAACGGTTGTTTCTGCTCCATTCTAAGTACAATCATACTTAGGGGTATTTACTCTCACTGGCCACTTAACTGGCATTGTTTGTACTGGATTCGACCTCCTTTTGCCTTCAGAACTGTCTTAATTCTGCTTCAAAGTTCAACACGTTGTGGTTCAGTGATGGTGTTTTGCAGGTCTGGTACCAATAACCATGCCACGTTCAAAATCACTTAAATCTCCTCCCCCTGATGCTCAGCTTGTCTTTATCATCTCACGTAGATGCCTAAATACGAGTTGACTAGATGTGTTAACAAAGAGGTGTGCCTAATAAAGTGGCCAGTGGGTGGTTTTCTGAGCCAATGAAAGTAATGATGTGTGTACTGTAGTAGTAACTGTAGTCTGGATACGGGATTACAGCTAAATCTATAACATTTATTCTATTGTGGTTTCATGATGATATTTCCACCTCAATTAGAAAATAAAAATGTTTTGGATTCCTGATTTTTTACCAATGAATACTTTCTAAATGTACTCAAAAACTCCAAAGGAAAAGGTGCTTTTACCCTTTAAAGTCAACCACTTTGTTCTAATAAAACGGGGATGTCTGAATCAAACAATTAACCATAATTCATTACTATAAGTCTTGTTGCTCCAGATTAATTAGAAAATGCACTTTAAAGGGTTTAAAAACAGCATATGTGACCTTGTGTACTTCATAAATGCTGTATATATGCCTTCATGTATAGTTCCATAATGTTTCTGTTTGTGCCAAACCATCAGAACCACATAGTACCTTTGAAAAAATGCCCATATTTTCTCTGTAACGACACCAAAGAGGATATCCCACTAATCTCCAGATTCTACGGCATAAATTCTTTGGTGACTCCAACCCTGTGACCCATGTGTAGAGAGGAAAAAGCTATTTTTGGCAGAGTCTCAAACAAACAAACAAATCTGAAAGATTTAAGAATGGGGCGGTGAGTTCACAGGAAGTTTTGTGGAGGAAGCTTGAATGTGGAAATATGCTTTAAGGGTGCCCTCTTGTGGTGATGAAAATTATCTTTGAAAATGATACTTCCAGAATAAAAAGGCAAACATTTCAAGTCCATGGAAGAACAGATGACACCAGATAAGCTAAAAGTCAAGTGGACATTTGACATATTTATTCACTTAAGGTCATTTTGAGCCAAAAAGGAGACGTTTTATGGATCTGGGACTTCACTCACCTGTATTTACCAGTCCTGACTTGCACACCTTTCATGCCACAATACTGAGCTCCTCCCACGTCATTTACGAGATCATCGCCAATCATCAGAGTCTGAAATTATGGAACAAGGACACAGAAAGAACACTAAGAACCTGGGAGGGCTAAAAATAGAACACTTCCTCTGCTGGTTGAACTGGGTGTACCAAACGTTTAGCCTGGCCTGCCAGCTGTGCAGAATTAAACAGAGGACGAGTCTGGCAGGCCAGGCTACCAATCGTTACCAGTGAATAACACCAGTAACTAATGTTTTTAAAGTGTCCAGTGAATGATGGACTTCATCAACACTTTAGTACAGAGGAAAGAGTGGCAGGTTTAATTTGACTGGACCATTACTTGTTCTAAACCGGCACACAATGTTGGGAGAAAGTCTGGTTGGAGTGGTTCGGCATCAGCAGAGTGTGCCGTGTAGAATGTCACATCGTGAAGGAGATGTCTATTTGAGGAATTATTCACACGACTTTCTGACAGGAATGAAAGTAATGGCAGCTGTCAACGAGGAGGAGTTGGAGTGAACCAGATGGGAATTTCAACACATAAAAGAACAAAAAGGTCCTAGAGGGTAGCAGGATGTTCTCAAGACAGGAATGTTTCAGAAAAATGTTGGTGAGTAAGTACCTGCTGCTGTTTGAGGCACTTTAAACTCCACATTCAACGTTTATTTTTCTCAGATTGACTTCCCTGTTTAAATTAAATAATGTTATTAAGAGCTTCAAATTAATTAAATTTGATCTTAAAAGAGTAACAAACTAATCATAAAATTAGGACTAAATATGAAAACCATCCAGTTTACTTTATATTTTTGATGATTTTAAAGGTTGACTTCACTAAAAAAACATTTTTCAATTATTATTTCTGATTATAATCAGTTACTCTGAGTTTTTATAATAATAATAATAATACATTTTATTTAAAAGCGCCTTTCAGAACACCCATGGTCACTTGACAGAAAACACTTAATAAAATACAATAAAACAATAATAAAACCCAAACAAGAAAAAAAAAACTAAGAGAAAAACAGTTCAATAAAATCAGAGGTTGTAGGCAGATTTAAACATATGTGTTTTGAGTTTTGTTTTGAAAAGGGTAAAACTGTCAATGTTCCTGATGTCTGGGGGAAGTGAGTTCCAGAGACGGGGAGCAGAGCGGCTGAAAGCTCTGCTCCCCATGGTAGCGAGACGGGCAGAAGGAATGGCAAGATGGATGGAGGAAGAAGATCTGAGAGAACGGGATGGGGTGTGAATACTTATACGGTCTGAGATATATGGAGGGGAGAGGTTGTGGATTGCTTTGAAGGTATGGAGGAGAATTTTGAAGATGGACCTGAATTTAACTGGGAGCCAGTGAAGCTGTTGGAGAACCGGGGTGATGTGGTGAAAGGAAGGGGTTCTGGTGATAATACGGGCTGCTGAATTCTTGACCAGTTGCAGTTTATGAAGGAGTTTGTTGGGGAGACCATAAAGAAGTGAATTGCAATAGTCGAGACGGGAGGTGACGAGGCTGTGGACGAGAATGGCGTCAGTGTGAGGGGTCAGGGAGGGGCGGAGACGGTTTATTGAAAGTAGATGGAAGTATGCTGACCGAATTATGTTATTAATTTTTCATGTAGACTGAGCATGAAAATAGTCTGGTTTTCCCACTGTGTCAGAGGCGTTAGCATGCCATGTTAGATGCTTTGTTATGTAGACATCCAGGAACTTAAAGCTTTCCATTTATTCCACCTTAACACCTTCAATGTGAAGATGTAGGTGGGCCTCATCTTTAATCCTTCTGAAGTCTACAATGATGTTTGGTACTGTTTTCATCACACCTCTCCTGTTCAATTTCCTTATCAACAGTCTGTTGTATTGACTGGTGTCTCAGCTGTGACATGTTCAAAGTGGCATTCGGCTCAATGAATACACAGTAGTATAATATAAAATTCATGATTCTTAGCATCAAACTTGTGAAAATAATGTTTGGAAATTTGAGTACATACATAGATTACATCAGGAATATAAAGAAAATTAACATGAGTTTTTTTAAAAGATCAACTTTACTTTTAATACATTTTCAGTGGTCTCTAGTAGGAATGAATGCCTTGTAAGTTGTACGCTGGGGAAACAAAGCTCTGGTGCGCCTGTTTAAGAGACTAGAAGTGAGCCAAATCAGAACCTAGCTTGAGACAGTAGGATTTGGAATCTTATTTTCTGATAATTGGACATCTCTCCTCTGATTGGCTAACATCAACATGACTCTATCACTGACTCTGTTTGCGCTGTAATGGTGATGTTTTATCTCCACAAATAACACAAGCCTGAAGGGGGTCTGCCATGTTGAGGAGTTGCTACTGCTAACGGTTAGCTTCTACTAACCAAGACGTTCTCTGCTGTTTTCTGGACGCTAAACCAACAACAGCCTTCCCCGTCTTAAGCCAAGATGGGTGAATCCATGAATGTTAAGTGACAGCATGACGTAGATCTGTCAGGATTTTCAAATCCTAGAGTTTCACCATCTGTTTTCTACCAGAAGCTAATGCAGGAGATAGGCGTGTTATGCATGGCTGGCACTTATGGTCACCCCTCACAAAAACATTTGTTTGCTTCGTTCTAGTGAAATTGTGAGCTCCACCTTGTGTCGTGACCGATTCTTTCTTCTACTTTGAGCCGTTTAGTGGTGGCTAGCAAGCCACTTCTTGGTGCATTACCAGCACCAACTGGAGTGGGACCGGAATTCTAAATACTATTTATGTCAATATAAAAAACAATAAAGAATAAAAATAGTACAGAAATGTTTTGTTGGCTTGGGGCTTGAACCAGTGTTAAAGGCACATGCTGACATCTACTGTTTAGAGTTTGAAAACCCAAGCCTTTTGTGGACATTGTAAACTCAATTAAATGGAACTCAGGAGGGTGGAACCTCAGATGACCAATCAGATTTCAAGTGTGGCAGGTGTTACTCCAGGTCACTCCCGGGACACGTCCCTGGGGAAAACTACAATAGCAGAACTTTTCCAGGGAGCTGAGACTGACTCTTTTACGTATTTTAATTTATTTCAGCCCAAACCAAATAACTGACTGATACATTTTCACAGCTCCATTCTTAAACCAAATTGGTGCTTTGGGTACATGTTGTATGATTTTAAGTTACATACCTCATGTGGTTTAAGTCCCATGTCATTCAGGACACTTTGAAAAAAAGTCAGAGAGGGCTTCCCGATTACCTCTGCCTTTAAATCACAAGCATACTGGAGAAGACAATTTTTAAAATAAGTTTAGACAAAAGTAGTTATTTACTGTCAACCAATTCCCATTGTGTGATGATACACGTAACATACCTCAAGAGCTTTCATGTAAGCACCAACATCTAATTTCAGCCCATCGGTCTCTTTGTAATACCTCCTAAAACAGAGGAGAAGATTGGGAATGTTTAGCTGAAATTCCATTAGCTGAAATTCCATTAGGGAAATATTATTTTTATTACAACAAAAATTGTATATAAACACGAATACCCTTGACCAAGAGAGAACAGCACTGGATTCTCCAGGCCAATGAGGACCCTGAATGCCTCATTTAGGTTCTGGTAGGAAAAATGTTCAGCTGCGTCTCCAATGATTACACAGTTTGGGTTGGTCTGGTCAACACCATCAAACTCCTGAAGAAGTCCTGGAAAAAAAAGTAGTTTCACATTTAAGTGGAATCTGGAAACGTGTTTTATTTGTGTTTATTTGTTGCAATTTGCAGCTATTTCCATGCTGAATGTTTACAGGTGTTTGGTAAATCACAAGGTATTGATTAAATGAATTTTAAATCCAGTAAGTAGGAGCAGTTAACAAGGGCTCTGAAAAACTGGTGCAACACATTAAAGTGCTGCTAAATTGCTAATGGTATACATTTAGGGCTGGATTTAGGATTTTAAAAAGAGAAACGCATTACCATCATGCACCAGCAGGTGAGGCCGTAAACCTCTCTGCTTGACAACAGCAATGGCTGCGGGCGCAGGAGGGAAAACCTCAGACACAGAAATGTCAAAGCCCAGTCTTTGCAATTTGGCAACAAACTTCTCTCTGGTCGCCTGCGTCTCGTTGGTGCAGAAGCGCAGCTGCAGATCAGATGCTTTGAGCCTGCAATTTCAAACACATGAACAATTTGTACATCATTCACTTAAATATCGCGTGTTCTTGTACGCATGCCTGCATAAAGAAATATCTTCTGAATGAAATGAATGAAAACTTTCTTCCAGACTTTGTGAGTTCCTGTACTTGTAGGAACCAAATAATGCCCCAAACATCGCGATACTTTCACTTACTTTTTTACAGCTTCGATAGATCCAGGAATGGCAACTCCGTCGCCCTCTCCGCTGTCATACAAAACTCCGCACAAGTCCAAAATGACACCTTTCAAACTCTTTGCAAAGCCTGGCCAGCCTGTGGCAGCCATAGCGAAACGTTTGCTACGCATGCGCCAAAGTGAAGCGACCTAATATTGTAAGGAGTCACGATGGTGCCATAAAATAAATGCAACATTTGTAAATATTTGAGCAGATTTGGGGTAATAAGGATTTATGTTAATTAAAAGGGGATTGAATATAAGAACTGTAAATATCTACAGAAATATTGTGAAAGTTAAACATAAAAGACTAAAAACTGTTAATTTATACGCGTACAGTGAATACCATTTTATTAAACATTGAATATTGTTAGATTATGTTGTTAATTACATATTGAAATTACAGCTGTGAATTTTTTTTTATATTCCAATAAATTACATAAATGACTTGTATAATTGCACTTAAACTATTTATTTCCAGTGCACCGAGGAGTTGAACCTGCTTTTCCATTTCAATTATTGCTTATCTTTTTGTATTCAATTAGTTCATCTAGTTCTCAGTCACATTTGCTTTCACAGTAAATATTTAAGCAAATAGCTGATCTAAAACTGACAACCTTCACACTACAGTCCCCTTCTCTCCTGTTTTTGTTTTTCTTCTTAAATTATAAGCAGAGTGCCTCAGGTCCTTAAGTTTAGAAGCGATTGAAAAAAGTGGAAAACCTCTGCTTTTCCTTTATCCTACTGAAAAACAAAGTTCTAGGAAATACATAGGAAAAGGCTACTACTGTGAAACTAGAATCGAACTCTCCTTCTTCTAGATGAAAATGTACTATTTGGAAACTTTGTTATTATTATCCAGGTTGTCCTGGATTAAGGTAAATGACAGATTAGCCTGTAGCCTGATTATCTCTTTGCAGAAAACTTGGATATCACATAAACCTTTTAGTTTGTTCACAAAGTTGCTACCCACATGTAAGAGACATGGTTTTAACACAAGGAAAGCCTCCCAAGTAACCTTTGCCCTTCCATAGCCAAAAACGAATGCCCTCAAGAGAACAGTCATTTACAGAGCTGTTTCATATTGGAATATCCTGCCTCCAGGAGTGGCATTAATAAATGATCATGGCAGATTCAAAAAAAATTCTTAAGACTTTGGTCATACATAACAATTTCAAACAAAATGACTGATGTGGGTCTTTAATTACCTTTCAATGGTTATTAACTGGCCGGGGGGGGGGGGGGGGGGCATTTGAATGGCTTTTATCTTTGCTGAATTTTCTTATTAATGGATATGTTTGTTTAAATGTTTTGTATGTTATTTTTCTTACACTGTATATGTACTATTGTAAATGTTTTTTAATGATGCGGACCCCAGGAAGAAATGGGGTTCCTTAAATAAACATATAAACAAATTACAAAAGTAACAATTTATTGTCCAAACCCCTTCAGCTTTGTGGTTTCATGTTGACTAATTTCAATGTTGCTTTTGTTTAACCATTGTCAAAATCGGCCATTTAAAAAGGCTGACAATGTAACAGCAATAACAGGAGTGACCAAAGATGTTATCGCCTTTTATTTATCTTGGCAGAAGAGATTGTACTATTGTATCACTGTTTTGACTTTGATGAAACCAAAGATACAAAGAAAAGCACTGAAGAAACTTTAGTACATTTAAAGAACTCAGACAGTTCTTCTCATGGCTGCAACAGGATAGTTTTGTATCATTTTGCTCAGTTTATAACATTTCCTAGAAATAAAATGAACTTTTTGTTGGCAATCCACGAATTTTAAATGCCTCAATCTTATTAACTCACTGTTCTTGAATGGAGAAGATGTACTTGGAAAGAGCATTATCATTTGGAATGATAGAAGTAAAAACTATTAAGTAAAAGCAAAAGGAGAATAAACAGTGATAGTTTAATTTTAAAGTAAAAACAAAAAAATCTCATGAGAACATATGAAATTCCCATAAATATCCTGGGGGTGGGGGATAAATACAAAATAACTACGTGGTCATTTCATTTAATCGTTATGTCTTTTCTGCGTATTTTTTGGACACTTTTTGCTCGAATAATTTATTTCTCAGCTTTATAATATATTTGCTACTTGTTCATGCTTGATTCATGTTTTCTACCAATTGTAAAAGGGGTGTTAAAACATTTAGCACATTTAGGTTCATAATTTTAAAGTTATTTTTGAAGCATCTTAATGGCTCCATACAGACACGTGTGGTCCAATGGAAGACATAAAACTTATGGCTGCATCAGTAACAGCTCGCTAACGTTACCGTCACTGCTTTCTTGAAGTGGTTTAAATGATGATGCTAAATCGTGAAGTGCATGTTTTAGGGATTCTGATTCTGGCAAGGATTTCGTCATCGTAATCATCAGACAGGATTGCAGCATGGAGGCGTCTTTTCTGACGTCAGTACGTACAGAAACGCCGCCGCCACGATCTGAACACAGCTGATAATCTTCACCGGAACGCATTAAATTGAATCCAGACCGGGACCAACTTCACTCTTAAGGTACTACCTGAGCTACACTTCCCTTATTTCTGGTATTGTTTGAATTATCTTTGTTTTTCTTTACTTTTTTCTTGATAAAATGTGAATTAATAATTCGCTGAGTGCAATGGAAAATAACTGACAGCATAGCTTTTTAAGCTAGGCGAGTCCTTTGTGTTTGGTTAGTATTCATCTTTCAGTGCTTGTTACTTTTTGAAGAAGGACGGTTTTGTATTTATTGATAAGGGACGGGTCGTAAATACCGTATTCGAGTGCTATATTACAGCGAGTAGCTTTTATTAAGACAGGGAGATGTTCTGTTATGTAACACCAGGTTACTCCGTAGAGCTGCCTTACCTCCAGGAACCGAATCAAGCTAAAGTTCTTTATTTAGCCGCCTGCTGAGGTCTGTGGGTGTGCGATGGAGGCAGCTCCTCTACGACCTATCAGCTGTCAAGGTTTGAGGGATGAGTCTCTGGCAAAAGTCCTGTTTCCCGTTTAAGGTTCTGTTGAGTCACTGATACAGATAATTTATCAGCAAGCACTGGCTAACTTGTATGTTCTTTGAGCAAATAATACGTTTCAAAACTTTTAATGAGTAAGTAATAACCACTGAATAACACAACTTCAGTTCAAACAAAAATAAAGTTGAATACTAGTTTATATGAGCTGTTACATGTTTGAAAAAGAAAAACGGGTTTATTATTAATTTTGTACTGTGTTCAAACAGAAAAGTCTGGAACATCACGCAGCTGTGGGTTTATCTTGTTGGCTTACGTTCAGTGTGTTTCTGCTGCTCCATTGTGATTCATGTGAAAGAGAAATGTGCTTCAGCAGACCTGTAAAGCCTTTGTGCTCTGTGGAGTACCAGGTGGCTGCGCAGTTGTTTATTAGGCTCCAGCTCAGCTTTTTTAAAGAAATAGTTGTTAGACATTATTCAGATCATTTGTCTTTATAATATGGTGCAAATGCAAAAAAAAAATAAAATGAAATAAAATAAAAACAATAAAAAAAAATAAATGAAACTGAATTACATATTTATTAATTACATTTGGCTTCAAAAAACTAAACCCCTTTGATTGGAATGATAGATTTGAATGTTTATTACTCATTGTTTACATTTAAATAAAAGCTGGCCATGCTTTTTCTGAGTTATTAGCTGAAACATTTATTTGATGTGGCGTTAAAGTATATCTAGACAAGACGGGTTCAGAACAAATGAAGACTTAACAGGCATAAAAATATAGGGAATTAAGAAAAATAATCCAGCAAGAATTTAAGAAATTTGCCAAATTACCCCCCCCCCCCCCCCCCCTGTATGACAACAGTCACTTTTCCCCAGAACATGACTGATTGTATTATAAAGTGTCATGGTCTGCGTCTGTGTCTTCCTTCATGTGTCTCCTGATGTTTCTCCATCCCTCTCTAGATTCCCTTCTGTGTCTCATAGCGCCCTCATGTGTCCTTTGTCTGCGTCTCATTTATGTGTCTTCTGTTTGTAGCCCTTCAGGTCATCCCCAGCCCCTCCAGTTGTAGCTCCAGCCTTTTTGTCCCCAGCTCCCTCCTGGTTTTCTTCATGTTCTCTTGGTCTCCCCACCATATTTCTATAGGTCTATTATTTCAGCTTTGTGTGTGCGTGTGTGTGTGTATGTCCTTCTCAGCTAGGTGTGTGTGTGTCCTTCTCCAGCTGTGTGTGTGTGTGTGTCCTTCCCCAGTCAGGTCCGGTGTCCTCCCCTGCTCCTTCCTGCTCCTCCTCCCTGATTAGTTATTGCCTTCACCTGGTTATCTCCCCACACACCTACAGCTCATCTGCCTCCCATTATGCCCCAGTCTATAAAGCTCTGTCTGTTTCTCATTGTCTTGTCGGTCCATTGTGGTATTCTGTCAGTCTTCTCTAGTCTCCAGTATTTTGGATCTCGGTCGTCTCTAGTCTCCAGTGTTTTGTCTCTAGTTTTGATCTGGGACATATTGGATTTTTGGCTTCCAGCCCCTTATGGATTTATTTGATTTTTGGACTCTTCCTTCAAAATAAAGGATTTTTCTTTATATTATCACCTGTCTTGTGTCATCTTGGGTTCCTGCATTTTGGGTCCTACAAACCCTGTTTCGTGACATAAAGCACCTTGGTGGGTTGTAGAACTCTAGAAGGCACCATATCAAATACAGTCCATTTACGAATTAGCCTGTTATTTTTAAATCTCTTCCTGTATTCTCAAAAAAGAAATAACAAGCTTTTATTACCATTTTTATTACCATGTTTATTACCATATTACATGTTTATTTATATTTCTAGATTGCTTGGATCAGTGTACTACAGTCTACTGCTTGTTGGAAGTTATCTTATCTGACTTAGCAAAAATTGTGAGAATTGTTAGCTCCAGCCTTTTATTATTGTTTTAGACAGAAGATAATTGAAAAGAGAGCGAGAAAAAAAGAAAATAAAGAGGATTCTTAATTTTTTCTCAGAAATCTGACTTTAATCTCAGAATTCAGACTTTAATCTCAGAGTTCTGACTTATTTTTCTCAGAATTATTAAAGTCAGATTTCTGAGGAAAAAGTCAGAATTCCCTTTCTTTTCAGTAGCCCCAATCCTCCTTCGTAGTTTTACCTTTATTTAAACTGGGGGGTATTCCACAAAGCAAGCTAATCCCAAAAATAAGTCTCTCTTTGAAAATACTGGTTTTATTTCCCCAGATTCAATCCCACGATCGTGGCTAGCCTGAAGCCCCTCCCATTCACCATGGTAACACATGCTGCAGTGTTGCAAACCTGCTCAATGGCGGGCTAGCAGCAAGACTTGATGAAGCTTGGTGAATATGATTGGACGAGGCATGTTACATCCCCTTTTCCTTGTCAGTTGCTGACAACTATGAAGTGGTGAATTGGGACCACCGCTGGCCCACAGCGGTTGCTGCAGCTGCAGCTTTGATTTTGATGGCTAAATTATTAATAAATGTGAAGTTTAAACTTGAAAAGAGTTGTAATTGGATTTGCGTTTTAACACCTTTTTGTATTTAATCTTCATTTGCATCCAGGAGCTTTTCATTCCACTGATGTTGCTCCTGATGTCAGCATTACTAATAACAGGGTGTCCGCGGGGTTTTAAAAAGTATTAAAAAGTGATAAATAAAAACAGTCAAATTTAAGGCCATTAAAAGTGTTAAATTTGGTCTCAGAGGTATTATTTTTTCCAAATTAGGTATTACTTTTTTTTCAGACTATCAGATGTCGTATTCTGAACATCGACATAGAAATATATTCCGAATGAAATGTTTTGAACGATTATAAAAACAAAACAAGCCGATTATTTGCTCCTCCCACTTGCGCTGCCTTGAGTTGCAAATGAAGCGCTCCTCCCAGTGTTGCCAACTTAGCGACTTTGACGCTATTTCTAACAGCTTCTCAGACCCCCTTCTTGACTTTTTAAATCTTAAAAGTACCTAGCGAACACCTCAGAAACATCTCTGGTAACCCTTAGCTACTTTCTGGATAACTGTCGTCGACATTTCCTGCAGGTTAGCTTAACACTCCGCCTGCGCTCCCGACCGTTCTTCAGGACATTAGGAAAGGGAATGATGTAGTGATGTGTCAGTCGCTTAATACAGCTCTCGGAGCCGGCTCCCTGTTGGAGTAACCAGAGTGAGTGACACATACACCGCACCTGCGGACTCCTGAGCCGATAAAAACGGCTAAATGTGCGTGTGCGGCACTCTAAACACACGTGCAGCTTGCCCCTGATTGCTGTGAGACCGGGTTGGGGGTGGGGGTGCAGCTGTGGTTGGGACAATTATTACATTAACTGATGGACCTGTAAATAAATAGTTTATAAATAAGGTAGAAATAAGTTCCTCATGCTGATAAATAACTAATCTCTCTGGGGACATGGTGCTAGTGCACTCTCCTACAGCACCTTGACATGACTCAATAAATGCTATGCAACATTTAGTGAACAGCAATTTGCATGTATTTGTTATAAATGCCACAGTATAATTCTTGCTGTCAGTATTTGCAAGATATTGGTATTTGGGTCTGTACTGGTTAGACTTAAATTAGTTAAACCAAGGTCTATAGCCCTTGGGTCATAAACTATGAGCTGTAAGTATATTGGTCTTTTTATACTGGGAATCAGGAGTTATTTTGGTGATCATCTTGTTTCTTATTTATATTTGTCCTGATTGCGCCCTGATCAATTTTATGACTGAATAAAAAAAAAATAAAATAAAAATCTACATAAATTGAAAAATCGTCTTAAATAATCGAGATCTCAATTTCAGTCACAATAATCGTGATTATTGTTTTTGCCATAATCGAGCAGCCCTACTTTAGCATATCCGGTCACATAATGATGACGTCATATTCAGTTTTCGTTCTGCATCATTTCAGGCCTCGTGGTCAACTGAACCGCTGAACAGAAGTGCCTGGCTTATTTTCTAAGTAAAATAAATATGTGCAATACGTTGTCAACATCAGTGAGTCGCTACGTCTATTCTTTTTGTATGTTAAAATATGTGTAAATAGGTCGCTGATTAACACTTGCAATTTAGTGTTGTGATGGTTTTAAAAAAATTCTGAAGGTAGTAAAAAAAGTATTAAAAAGTAGTAAATTTTACTTAAGGATTGCTGTATATACCCTGAATAAGTATAATTATATATCAGCTTTTGTCTGGGATTGACCCATATAATTAACATGCTGTCCTCTTTATGAAAATGATAACGGGGCAAACATGGTAATATTTGTTTTAAATTACATACGTGATGTTTTTTCCTTGATGTGTAATATGAGAGCTAAATGTGTATTTGTGACAAATGTTTTACAACGTTAACTTTAGGGTCACGTGACCACCATGAACGTATCTTCTTAAAACTTACAGCTACTCGGCAAAATCAGCTGTCCAAGAGGCAGCAGCAAGAGCAGAAAGTATGAAAATAAGCATGTAACAGCTTAACAACACTCATAAAACAATTAAAAACATAAAGACCACCGACACACACACACACACACACACACACACACACACACATACACACACACACACACATACACACACACACACACACACACACACACACACACACACACACACACACACACACGCACACATTATAATCTGAGTTGTAGTGAAGTTCTGTGTTATACCTGTTAGCACAACCCTGCAAAGTATTCTAGTCTTATATTTAATTCATGGTGGGGCCACGATGCTGTGTCAAGTGTTTCCACTGTGATGTGGTTTTGTTTGGGGAAACTTGATTCTCACAACTAGCTGCAAACTGTATTAGGAGCAGAAGCAATAAAAGATAGGGAACGTTTTCCCTGTGAAAAATATCCAAAAGTGAGTAACACATGCAGAGGGTGATTTATTGTGTTCTACCAGAGCGTTCTAATACGTTCTCTAAAGGATTATTAAAACCTACTGATTCGTATAACCATGTTGGGACATGTCACACAGAAGGATTCTGGGGGAAGCCTTGTGATAGGCAGTGTTAGTTGATTAGTTACCTGCAGTATTAACAGAAGAGGACGTGCAAACGTCACCGTTGCTGCTGCGCTGAAATTCACTAGTCCAGAGCAGGTCAAACAAGACATTCACTTTAAGTTATCACATATTTTGTGCGCAAATGCTTTTGCATGTTCGCATTTTTCCTCCTTTTGATAAAATATCCACTTTGCAAGTATTAACAGTTAGTTGCCCTGTTTACAACGTCATTTGCGCTGACTAGAATTGATGAGGGAATCGTTTGCAAAAACAATAGGAACCGGTTTTTGTAATGGTTATAGTTTTAAAATCTAAAATGTTATAAAACTTGTTTTGGTTGTATAAGTCACTCTTGGTTCTTATAACTGTATTTAATAACAAACTGGTCATCATTGGAACCTTTCTGGTGTATTTTTGTGCTCAACCATGTAGCAGATACAACTTTCATCATGAAGGGAATTATTCAATTGAGCCGCGTCCTGGGTCGTGCTGCTCCCTTTTTCCGTCGAAGCATCCACTCTGGACCTCGTCCTGCATCTGCTCTTTCTTCCAAGGCAAGGGCGGAACGTCAGTTCACCCCAGAGGAGATCTACGCCCGCGAGGACAAGTATGGAGCTCATAACTACCACCCCCTGCCTGTGGCCTTGGAGCGAGGGGAGGGTAAGGAGAGAACATTAATGCAGAAAATAAACGCTAAAATTGTGTCTGACGTTTAACCTGGTTTTCTCTCAACTCCAGGGATCTATGTGTGGGATGTTGAAGGGAGCCGGTATTATGACTTCCTCAGCGCTTACAGTGCAGTAAACCAGGGACACTGCCACCCTAAGATCATTGCCGCCCTCACAGAGCAGGCCTCTAAACTCACCCTGACCTCCAGAGCCTTCTACAACGATGTGCTGGGAGCGTACGAGGAGTACATCACCAACCTGTTTGGTTATGACAAAGTTTTACCCATGAACACAGGTGATCACTGTTTCTGACCTATTGAAGAATATTCTGAGGTTATCCTGAGCCGATTTATTGAATTTTCTGTTACTTTCTTACAAATCAGGGGTTGAAGGTGGTGAGACTGCCTGTAAGCTGGCCAGGAAGTGGGCCTACAACGTAAAGGGGGTTCCAAAGAATCAGGCAAAAATTATTTTTGCAAGTAAGTCACTGTTTTACAGAAACTAATAAAAAAGTTTTTTTTATTCATATATAAATAAAACACACGCGTTAGGAAAGTAACAGCAGAATATAAAAATGGTCTGATTGTTTCCTCATGGTGCTATTTAGATGGAAACTTCTGGGGCCGCACCATGGCAGCCATCTCCAGCTCCACTGATCCCAGCAGTTATGAGGGTTTTGGGCCATTCATGCCCGGCTTTGAGCTGGTCCCATTCAATGACATTCCTGCTCTGGAGGTACAACGTTTGTCCTGCTGAAGTCAACTGTTATGTAAATGAAATACGGCACATAGAAAGAGTGCTTTTAGACTGTGTGGAAAGGTTTAGTAAGCTGTCAAAAGGAGATTTAGTTACTGGATGTCAAACAGTCAGATAATCAACGTCATGCTTAAATTACTCCACTAAGTAAATGAAATAGGGCTGCAACAACGAATCCATAAAATCAATAAAAATCGATAGAGAATTGTGTTGGCAACGCATTTCATCATCTTCATAAATGTGTATTTGTGACAAAAGTTGCTTGTTATTGTGTAAGGAAGATGCCTTTTACTGGCCCACAGTGTGCTATAGGTGCTGTGGAGGAAAACAGAGAAACCAGCAAAAACACAAAGGCAGAAACGGTCCAATGTTTGGGATCAAAAAGTGCCACTACGTTCAGATTAGCTAATGCTAGCTAGTAGCAGGCTCACGATCAAGTGGGGTTCTGAAAAAGTACGATGGTCGTGAAACTAAGAATGTCTAAACTTTACAAGTGGAAGAAAATTCCATCATTATCCTGTTTATTCTTAGCTGTCTGCAGCGCTACGGAGCAGAACCGGAGCAGTCAGGTGCTGCTTCGAGTCTACATGGCTCAACACTGCTGTAGGATTATGGCAAGCCACTGTAGCATGTAATTCACAAACTCATCCATCTGTGAACTTAATTTAAACTGGATTATTGCCAACCTGTACATAATAGACATGTCATCGTTGCATTTTTAGCAGTAGAAATGAAATGTTATTAGCATTTCCAGTAGCTTATGTAAAGGATGGGTATTTTACATCTTACTTATGAACCATAAGATGTGAGTTTCCATAGGAACATGAAATATCAATCTGATGGATCTTTGAATATTTTAACCAGAAGATCAGGACTTTTTATTGCAGGGATTACTTGACACTTCGTATTAACTCTGAGGAAAGAGAGAGAGAGTCAAGTTTATAATAGTTAAGAAATTTATTTCTACACAATTTAAACAAGACTAACTTAAACACTCTGTGTACTGATGGAACTAAGGTGGAGTGAGATGTGAGATGAATGATGTATGTGTGGAATGTGGTTATCAGAACCTTAGGATCCGGAGAAGCATTTAGTTCTGAGTGGGAGTGAATGTTTTGCTCTAAACTTTAGTCGGAGATTTATAACACACATGAAATGCCATGTGTCGGTCTACGTACCCCAGGGGAAGTCTCCGTTAGATCCAGAATGTCGAGGTCCTCTTGGACCCTCCTTGCAGCCGAAGCTGGTAGAAAAGCAGCGGTGCCGACCAAACTAGTCTTGGAATGCTTCCAGGTCATGACAGGTTCATTGGCGTCAGTGAGACCCTGAAGGGGTCTTGAGGTTCAGCTTTTATTCTGAAGGAACCGTTGAGGTCAGGTGTAACTTGCAACAGATTTTATCCAGCTTGTCGAGGTTCTTTATGGCTGAAGAGGAAGTCCGGATGGCCTGTCCGAGACTTCTTTAGAACGCCTTGAACTAAAGAAAAGGGTGCGTGGAATAGTTTTTATAATAGTCATATTTTGGTTTACCGGCGAATCAGAATTTGACATGCAAAAGAGGGTTTATACAAACACCACAGAAAACCACGCCTCGCATCAGAAACGAAGGTTCTGATTGGATCAGACAAAAGGAAATGTGTCGTGTGACTTTAGCATTACGTGTCATCAGTGTCTAGTGCAAATGTCCAGGATTATAATTGCTTGTAAAATACTACTGATCACAGGATTATAATATCAAGTAATAACATTGTCATTTCACAGATTGAACATTGGGCTCACATTATTATTGGTAATAACAAAGTTGTTGATTATGTGTTCATCAAAAGAGTTCTTCATCTTGAGCTGTAACAGAGGTGAAGCAGTTCAGATGAGCAGAGTGCATGAAAGACCTTGGCCACTATCTCATGTAGATTAGCCTGTCAGAGACTTTATGTCTCTACTCGAGCAGACGCAGCAGCAGCAGCAGCAGGTCAAAAACAGGACATTCATGACACTACACTTACTACTGAACATGTTAATGAAATACATACATTTTTTCTGATCATAATTTAACTATGGATATATTTAGGTATAGCGTGTTGTTTTGCACGCTATTGAACTGTTTTCTAATCATGTTCTGTTGTTAAAGTAAAGGAAGGAGAGAAAAAATGTCCCTAGCAGTTTTTAAAATTTCCATTCATTCCGATTGATCTATTAGTTGAGACCCCATCCGATTCATTAATAATCCAAATAATCGTTTGTTGCAGCCCTAATATAAAATGTAATTCAAAGTTAGGTTTCATTTAATAGCAGGAGCTTTTTAAACATGTTACAATAATAGCATAGACCAGTGTCTCTAATTAGTACTACTCAAAGCTAAGTATGAGTAGTGCAGGCTTATAGTCAGGTCTGTAATAAGCTGGCCAAGCCTCAGTAAATGGGTGAGGCTCAGAGGTAATGGTTTAGGCTTTCATCGCTGATAGTTTCACATAACAGCTGGTGTAAGTTTAAGATCTGAAATGAATCATTGCAGGAAAAATATTCATTTTAACACATCATTGATTAAAGCACACATTATTCCAACACTTTGGGATTTAACAAGATATGATTATATGACACTTATGCAGTTATCACGTTTTAAAAAATAATTTATGATTCAAGGAAGATGAACTTTAGTCAGAGTGAAAGTGCAGAAAGTCTCGTCTTCTGCATGACTTTTTCTCCAGCCAAGAGGAAAGCACTTATTATGGCTACTTACTTGGTTGCATGTTGTAGATCCTTGCTTTTCTTGTTTGGAGGCCAGACAGATGTAATGCGTTTCTGCAAATGAAAAAGTTAATTTCTGTTCATTTTGATGAAATTCCTTTTACCTTTGGGTAAAACTGACCTCTTGTTATATTCTTTCCGATCATTCAGAAAGCCCTCCAGGACCCAAACGTAGCAGCTTTCATGGTGGAGCCCATCCAGGGAGAAGCTGGAGTGGTGGTGCCCGACCAGGGCTACCTGACTAAAGTCAGACAACTTTGCACAAAATACAATGTGAGTCATGATGCATGTGTATGACAGTATAAAAATATTTATTATTGATTGCAAGCGGAACATTTTGCTTCTGTGCCTCCTGTGTGTGGGGTAGAGCTCTGCACGGGCCTAAAATCTGAGCCTGTGTCCGGCCCGGCCCGAGGTGGTGGAGCCCCAGCCCGACCCAGTCCGAAAAGGTTTTCAGGATTCTCTGGCCCAACCCAAGCCCAACTTTTTTTTAACCTTTCATAATGTTTTAGCACGATAGAATGCTCAGCATTCTAATTATCTGTGAGCAGCATTCTGCAGTAAAAAAAAAAAAAAAAAGAAAAGAAAGAAAAATAGCATTCAATGCAGCTTTTTTTTTCTAACAGAGCGTATTTTTCGAGCGGCAGATGAAATTTACGAACACTATATTAATTGGATGCGTTTGTAAATTTAATCTGCTCTGAAAATGCGCTCTTGTGCAATTAGAAAAAAAAGCGGCATTCTAATTTTCTAACTGCAGAGCGCATTTTCAGAGCGGCAGATTAAATAAACTCCCCCAATTAATATAGCGTTTTTAAATTTTATCTGCCGCTCTGAAAATACGCACTCCAGTTAAAAAAAACCCCAGCAAAGAATGCTGAATTTTTTTTAACTGCAGAGTGAATTTATTCACAGAAAAATAGAATGCTGCCGTTTTCATGAGAACGAACAAATGGTTTCTGACATATCAAAGTGGACATAAAATGGCATATTAGAAAGGGGCACATGTTTCAATCAGCAGTTTAAGAATTTGTTTATATAGGCGCATTTATAAACCACACAGACCTCAACTGAGCTAATGGGTGCCGGTGCGTGAGAAGCAGGCAGGTGCTGCTGCTCCAAGTCATTGCTCCTACAGTAGCTGCAGCAGTCACACAATCGATCAATGCTTCACTGACATCCGGTACATTTCCCACCTCTCTCAAGTATGCTCAGGTTAAACCGCTGCTAAAAAACCCATCTCTTCCTCCAAATCATGTGGAGAACTACCGACCTATCTCTCTCCTCCCTTTTCTGTCCAAAATCATTCAAAGGGTGGCTTTCAAGCAGATCACATAATACCTCTCACAAAACTGTCTGCTTGACCCTTACCAATCTGGGTTCAAAAAGGGCCACTCCACTGAAACTGCTCTGTTAGCAGTGACGGAATCCTTAAAAGAAGCTAGAGCGACAGGCAAATCCTCAGTGCGTATCCTGCTTGACTTATCGGCAGCATTTGACACAGTCAACCATGGCTTCCTTTTGTCCACACTCTCTACCATGGGCATCACAGAGAATGCACACACCTGGTTTGAATCGTACCTCACAGGACGATCATTCAGTGTATCTTGGCTTGGACAATCCTCTACCGTGCACCATCTTGCCACAGGAGTCCCCCAGGGCTCAGTACTAGGACCTCTTCTCTTTGCCATATACACCACCTCACTGGGTGAGATCATTCGATCACATGGCTTCTCCTACCTCTGCTATGCAGATGACACCCAGGTCTATCTGTCATTTCCACCGGACGACCACACTGTCTCTGCACGAATATCAAACTTTCTCTCTGACATATCAAAAATGGATGAAATCCCACCATCTCCAGCTCAACCTCTCTAAAACTGAGCTACTTGTCATCCCAGCAAAACCATCCATACAGCACAACATCTCAATCCAAAATTACTTCCTATCTCTGGCTCCTTCAAAGGCAGTTCGAAATCTGGGTGTTGTGATTGATGAACACCTGCGCTTTAAAGATCATGTTGCCTCTGTGTCTCGTTCATGCCGCTTTGCGCTGTATAACATACGAACGATCAGACCATACCTAACACAACATGCCACCCATCTCCTGGTGCAATCTACTGTCATCTCCCACCTCGATTACTGCAATGCCCTTCTAACTGGTCTTCCAGGCAGTACTGTGAGACCTCTTCAAATGGTCCAGAACGCAGCGGCGCATCTGGTCTTCAACCAGCCAAAAAGAGCACACGTCACCCCTCTGTTCATTGAGCTCCACTGGCTACCGCTAGCAGCACGCATCACATTGAAATTGCTGACACTAGCATACAAAGTCCGAGATGGTACGGCTCCCATCTACCTGAATCCTCTTGCAAAGGCTTACGTCTCGGCCCGGCCGCTCCGGTCATCACAGGATCGTCGGCTAGCAGTGCCTACACCACGCTCAGGACAATCCAGACTTTTCTCATGCATTGTTCCACAAATGTGGAATGACCTTCCAAGCACTACCAGAACTGCGGCTTCCTTTTCAATTTTCAAGAAACTCCTGAAGACCCTGCTCTTCAGAGAGCATCTTCTTAACTAGCTCCTTGCTTGCACCCATCCCCCCTCTCTACTGTCCACTCCTTGTTCCCTACTCTTCATGACTGATGTCAATGTTGTTGTTATTGTTGCTGTTAGCCTCAAGGGTAATATGCCGATTATCACTTGTAAGTCGCTTTGGACAAAAGCGTCTGCTAAATACATAAATACATAAACATAAACAAAACAAACGGTGTTGCTTCTAACTTTTACCGTAACTTTTGAGAGCTAATTACTTGACAACTGTAAAGCGCCGGGTTCTGCTGTTGCTGAGCCCAGATGAATAGCCCAGCAGAGGTTCACTTAAGGCATCTTTCTTATTTGTTCTTTCTCTGCCAGCACGAGGTTTGCTCTGTGGCTTTATAACCTTCTGGGTCACACCCGCATGTATTTCACTCATTAACCACTGGACACTGGATGGCACTGTGGCTCTTTCAAATAAACTACCTTCTCAAAGATGGAAAGTCCATGATCTCAATTTAACAGTTATTCATATAAAGCCTCAAAAGTATTACTTTAGCATCAGAGTATTACTTTAAACGGGAAAGAATAAAATTCATGTCTTAAAACTGAACAATTTTGCCATTAGCATGAATTTTAACTGGAGAGACAAAAATTGGCAGAGGTTTAACATAAAAGAAAAAGCACACAACAAGCAGTTAGGTTTGTAACTGATAAGATTTTAACTTAGATCACCTTGATTTCTATTTTATGGGTAAACAACCTAAACACCTTCTTTGATTATAAATAAAAATACCAGGGTTTTGATAAAGGCTAAATCCTGAAATCTTCCAGAATGACTCTTGAGAAGTTTTACGAGCACCTGGCCTTGGGGGAGAGTCAGTTATTGGCAGGTTGAGGTAAGACAGACCAAGTCCTGATAATGTCCGGCTTAACAAGTCACTTGGTAAAATGTACGTTCCTGGGAGAAAATGTAGGAGTTAGCCAGATGTTTGAAAATGGTACCTTGGAACGATTGTAGGTCATTTTCAAATTCCCCCTTTTTTCTGCTAAGTGTGAAAGAAACCTTTGTGTGAAAATATTATTGTTCTTCTCCGTGTAAATCCAAACATAGTTAACCTGGGGATATAAAATGTGGATTTCTGCTACACCCAATATTTATGGACCTGGCTGTAGCAGCCTCCCTTCACCTGTCCCCCTCTCTACTGTCCACTCCTTGTTCCCTCCTCTCTATGATTCATCATGCTGCCTCACTGCTACCTACGACTGATTGGAAACCGTTTGTTGTTGTTGTTATTAGGGTTGTCACGGTGTGAAAATGTAATCTCGCGGTTATTGTCAACAAAATTGCCACGGTTTTCGGTATTATCGTGGTACTTTTTTAAACGTGTCACATTTTCAGACAACTAAATAAACCCTGTATATCAGGAAATATTGTCCTCAGTTTGTGTCTAAATTTAGCCTAAAATGTGTTATTTTGTAATTATGTTGTTTATTTGTTTACATTTTTCCCCTTTAGTCTTTAAAACACCAATATTTGCCCATAACTTCTTATTTTTTGTCTGTTTGATGTCATCATTTTAAAAATATTAGACCAGATGATACTCAGTACTCAAGTAGCCTTCTAATCAGATACTTTTTTTTACCCTTACTTGAGTAATAAACCCTATATCATGAAAATATTGTCCTTGGTTTGTGTCCTTCCAGTGAGCTTTGCAGATGTGGGAAAATATCATCTGGCAGTAATCATTGTTAAATTCATAATTATTCTCAGAGAGAGACCAACTCTTATCTGCCCCTGGGAGCCCCGTAATGCATAGCTTCATTTCAACATGGGGGTGTCCGCGACACGGTTTATATGCAGGTAGCGGCGCTGTGGCTGCTTCATATAGCGACTCGTTGCATTCTCCCTCAACCCAAATCCTCGGATCACGCATTTTAGCTAAAACACTAACGTTAGCTTGCCCTGCGTTGACTGTAGAGTTGTGGGTGATGGTCACGCAGATGTGTCATGAGATTTGAAGTGTTGCTGCCTTTCACAGACACTTTTTCTGCACGTGCTGCAAACAGGATAGCCGTCTTCTATCAACTGTCCCTTGGCATTCTTCAAATATCCAAAAGATGCCCGTACTTCCCACTTTGTCTTCTTTGAGGGATAATAAATGTCCTGAGCGCTGCCGTCTCCTCCTATGGCCATTATATCAGCTTTAGCTTGTGCCGTGCGCATGTGCCACCGGCAACTTCAGCAGATGATACGGTGGCTGGTAAGGGTCACCGCGCCTACACCGCAGCCACGGTAAACCCACCGAGATAATATTTTTTTTTTAAAACAAGACAGTTATTATCATTGTCCACTTTTTTACCAGGGTTTACCACTACACCGGTTACCGTGACAACCCTAGTTGTTATTGTTGTTGTTAGCCTCAAGGGCAACATGCCGATTATCACTTGTAAGTCGCTTTGGGCAAAAGTGTCTGCTAAATACATAAACATAAACATAAACAAGAACCTTCACACAAAGAGACAGTTTTTTCACAGAGCAAGTAAATGAATCTCAGAAGTTACATAAGATGTTCAAAAACTGGCCCACAGCTAACATTTAAGCTGTGCAGTTAGTCATTTGTTACAGAATGTTCTTCTCTGAAAAAGTCAATATTGTTGGTGAGAACTTGGTGGCTGTACGTTTTCTGGGAGTGTCAATAAAGTCTATTCTATTCTATTTAGAGACAGTTTTTCTTTGCATGTTGAAGTTTTTTGAGTTTTAATGAGTTTCTCTGCCTTAAAAGAGTTATTAGTATTAATAGAGTAATAGGTGCTGCATTGTAGAATCACTGAACAAGTCGTATTCTAGGCTGTTGTCAAAGTTACTCAAAGTGACTTCTTGGTTCCCTTTCAGTGTAAAGTGCAGAGGTGACAATATGAAGAAAACTGAGCTGAAGTGATGACTCTGTCTTTGTGGTCCATCCAGGTGTTGTGGATTGCAGATGAGGTGCAAACAGGCCTGGCCCGCACTGGTCGTCGTCTGGCTGTGGACCACGAGGGAGTCCGCCCAGATGTGGTGATTCTGGGTAAAGCTCTCTCTGGAGGAACCTACCCTGTGAGCATTTGTACTCCTATTGACTACTAAGTGTTTATCCCGTGGATCTAAAGATCATTATTACTGGATATCAGATTACAATCTGTGTTAATTTCCCCCAGGTGTCTGCCGTGCTGTGTGATGATGAAATAATGTTGACCATCAAGCCTGGGGAACACGGATCCACATATGGAGGAAACCCTGTAGCCTGTCAGGTTGCTATTGCATCACTGGAGGTCAGTGCTTAAGGGCAGCCTTGTCATTCTACTTAACCACCTTAAGGAGTCTTTGTGTTCATGCATTTTGAATTAAAGTCTCTTTCCGAAGTATTTATCTTATCCAATGGCACCATCTAGTGGCTGACAAGCATATCGCACAAATAATTTCTCCTTTCGTTTTTTTATGTCCTTCTGTAGCTGATAAACAGAATTAAAACATGTTGTTTTACAAGTATTATTCTCATGTCATGTTGTGTTTTCATATTTATATTTTAGAGACTTACTTGTCTGTGAAAAGTTCATCAACTCTGCATCAGCCGAGATACTCCTTAAATTTGAAGCGTGTAAGCGGTGGTCTAACGCTATTGGTTAGTTCTGTAGGCTTTAGTTTCCTATTGCACGGAGCACTTCGGGCCAGGGGGCGTGCTTAGCAAAATAAAAAAAAACGTATTGCTTACATTTTATCACATGACATGATGAGACAATCACTTTTACGGATTTCTGATAAATCATAAATCATTTCTGAAAGGGAAAAACTCCGGAAAGATACTTTAATGTGAGAAAATTTGTTTAATTTGCCTTTAAAACCTAAAATAATCCAGCAGCTAAGGACACTTTGCTGAACAACTAGGAAAATAGATTTATTAAGCCCCTTGTTTTCAAGCACAGGTGCTTGAGAAGGAGAAGCTTGCAGAAAATGCTGAAAGGATGGGAGAGAAGTTACGATCTGAGCTGAACAAACTTCCCAAAGACATTGTGACGACCGTTAGAGGGAAGGGCCTCCTCAATGCAGTCGTCATCAAGGAAACCAAAGGTAAAGACCGACTGAAACAGATTGTGGATTTTTGCTCATTATAAATATTCTCAGTAGTTTATAGTTGTCCTTATAACTGTTTAAAGGCATGCAATGCAACTTTTTCATATTTTTATATCATTTTCTTGAGTCAGTATGTGCTAAAACAGGGGTCTCCGAACACGTCGCTCACGAGCTACCAGTAGCTCCCGATGCACTTGAAAGTCGCTCGCTCATCCTGCCTGACTTAAAAATGATGAGGGACAGCTTTTAAATTTGATGGAAAGCCATCCCCGTTTTCTATAATATCTAATTTAAAATTATCTTATTGTGGAATTAAATTAAAATCAGATTATTGCTCCAACCTTATTTTAATATTATAAAAAAAATAAAAATAAATAAAAACGCAGCAAAGCATCATTTTACCTGCATTTATTCACTAGTGAAGAAAACTTATGTTATGATCCAGGCTGTCTAGTGGGCCTGGTGTAACAAGGAGGACACATGCTGGGGTATTTAAAAGTTAACAGATTTATTTACACCAAGGAAAAATAAACACAACTGGACTAATTGGCGGCAACTAAAATAGTAAAATAAAATAAACTCGACTTTGCCAATATACCCACAAATCAGGGAACCCTTTGCACAAACAAGAACATTAATGTCCAAATCAGGGAAACCCCTGCACATAAAAAACACAAATTGGCTAAAAGAGATTAAAACAAAAGCACACAGAGGCGCCAACAGGACAGAGACCACATGTCCAGCCTGTTGCTCCCTGATGATGAGGGCTGGGCGGCTTTTATGCAGTGAGTCCTCATTCAACTGCTGATTGTCATTGCCACCAGCTGGGACTTCAGGGTGGGGCCGAACAGGTGTGGGAGAAGCCAGGTGCTGCAAAACAGCTCCTCTCACACAAGAGGGATAAAACAGAGGAGTAAAAGCTGGTTTGTGCTTGATGCGTCCGCGAGGTTCGCACGGCTCCGTGCGGCAAAATTGCGTCATTTTAACAACCACACCCCTCCAGCTGGCCTCCGCACCGCGCACCTAGGAAATTTTTTAGCCATGCGGACGGTCGAACACAGAAAAACAAGGCGTACTGGCAAGAACTAGTATGGCAGAGGTTCGTAAATACAGACATTTGTATGATTCAGCTCTCAGAGATCCCCGTGATCAACATGTTCTTAATAATTCTTGGAGAGAAATAGCTCGCGCTGTCGGAAAAGACGAGGACGCTGTTAAAAAATGCTGGAATGCCATGTTGTAAACAACAGTAATTTTTACTTCTACTATGGTGTAGTGTTGGATGCATGCCGTAGAGCTCCATGCTGCCCCCTACAGTTTGGGAGAATATTGGCTCACCGCAGAGACGAGCCGCATGAACCATAAACGCTGCAAGTTGTGAAGCGCGTTCCAACCACGAGCCGCATCACCAAATGGAAAGTAAATGCATCAAGCATAAACCAAGCTTAAGAAATGAAACAAAAACATAAATGGCACCAGCCATAACAACTTAGTTTTCATGAGCAAAATAACCCATGAAAATAATTTAATAAATTAGGAAAGCAGGAATAAATGTTATATATGTTTTAGATTTTTTACTAAGATCAGAATATCAGTAAAAAGTTTCCTATATAAGTAACCCAGCAGATTACATCGAGTCACTGACTAGTGTCAGTGACTTTACAGCAATCCTCATATTGAATGCAGCCAAAAACGGGTTTGGGAGTAAATTTCGTGAGAAAACAACAATATTACATGCTAAAAAGCTCCAAAAAGTGGATTTTTCATGATATGGCCTCTACAAGCAGCTAATTTAAGAATAAAATTTCAGTATTTTGTGTGACTTGACTTAGAAGTTTTCTGACTTGTGTTTAAACACTTCTGTATTCAGACTATGATGCCTGGAAGGTGTGCTTACGTCTCCGTGACAACGGACTGCTGGCCAAACCCACCCACGGCGACATCATTCGACTGGCCCCTCCTCTCGTCATCAAAGAGCATGAGATGCACGAGTGTATCGACATCATCCAGAGAACCATCATGTCCTTTTAAACACACATCCACATAATCCGCGTAATCCCAATCTAAGGCTCATCGATCTGTTTTAGATGCTTTTATTCCATTTTAGTTCATACTTCAAAGGCAGCAGGAAGAGGTTTTCAGTAGGAATCTGTTGTTTATGCACACAGAGAGTGTTTGTTTAAAAAAAAACCTTTTGCACAGAAAACTGGTTTACGGAAGAGGGTGCCAATAGGTCACCTGAAGAAGGACTGGAAAGTGCTTAAGATTGTATTTTTTGAGAGTTAAGTTTACTTTTTTGATTTATAATGGTTGGTTTTTGTTCAATTGCGCATTCTTCATTGGAAACAATCAAACATCTTAAGTAGGAAGGAGAAGGAAATACAGTTTGAAGGTTTTTATCTCCAGGTCTTAATCTACCAAATTTATATTATAAATGATTTACAAGTCCAGTTTACTGCAGCAGGAGGGACTGTTGGACTGCACCAGCATTTTTAAGGATCAAACATGTTACACAGAAGACCAGAGAGTCCAGTCAAAATTCTTTAGTTGTGAAAATTAAATCTATATTTTCTTTTAACGTGTGCATTTGCACTTCGATTTAGCCACTTTAGAAAACTTGTTTGAATTTAAATCCAAACCTATATATTATCTGTTTCTGTAATCCAGAGTAAGTTACGCTGTTTGTTACTACTGAAAACAAAACCAACATTTTAGTCCTTAAACTTTATTCTGAAGAAATGTTCACTTTAAAAAGGAGACAGTATTGTGCTAGCTAGGGCTAGCTGAATGATAAGTGTCTGCTGTATGTACAATATGGATGTAAAAATCGTCTTTTGAAAGATGCTTGAAACTGTAAGAAAAATCATTGATTTTCAAATAAATTATTTGAGTCCACATCTACTTTTGATTCCTATTTTATTTTATTTATTGAGAAACAAAAGTAAAGTGATGTATCAGGAAGCGTAATCTGTTACTTAAAACGACCATTTGAGCTTTAGCGCTCAGACCATAAAGTGTACAAGAAACATGACCTGTTTTCATAAGACTTTTGAGTGATGTTTCAAGGTTGATTTTATTGGAAGCACTAGGTGGTGCTGTGCCCCTACTGCAAGCGTGGAGCCGTCCCAGTTACAAAAAAAGGTTTATAGTAGAGCCTGAATTCACCTGACTGCAGATTTGAACCTTAAAAACTAATTATGGGAATCAAGAAGTTAAGTTTGCGAGCTTTAGACCAACTGAAGACAGTCAAGAGTTTTTTTTTTTTTTTGCTTTTGTTAAAATAGGAAATGTGCAAGGGGAAATGAATGCATGAATAGCATCTCAAGTTCATGTTTTCACACCAACAATAAATACTTCTGAGATGATGATCAGACCAGTAGTTCTGGGTCACCATCAGGAGACACTGATTGGTCAAAAATACATAAAATTTCTCAAGTTTGACCTAAAGGCAGAATTTAAATTACCAATGTGTTACCTTAACACCAAAATCATTATCCTCCTGTCTTTTGGAGAACGTTCTTATTGGGATTCAGATACAGACCCAATAGCGCTCGAGTAAACAGAAGATCCCTGCTGTTAGATATATTCCTGCACCCGAGGAGCTATTGTAACGGAATGAAATGACTGTTTTCCACCTAAAAGTCATTTCCCCTCTCTCCTCAGCAAGAACTAATCTGCATGAGATATTGCTCGAGGTCATGCATTTGCTTCTAAACTGCTTTTCTTTCCAGCCCAAGAGAAGAATGAAGACAAAGGACTCTTTCTTTTTAATAAATCAAAGAACTCTATTTTTAATAAGCTAATCAAACAAAGTGTTAGATAATAAAATGTGAATCAATTTGTGAAATGAAAATATTAATTACTTTATTACAATCCTATAGAATATAATAAGAAATATAACTTTAAATGTTTCCACTAGAGACTGATCACACGTAGCGTTAAGACATGACACATTGCTTTTACTGATCCAATCAGAATCTTCCAGATCTGACGGAGGAGTAGTTTTGGTGGTGTTTGGTAAATCTGTCATCTTTTCATTCGACCATAAACCAAAACATCCGAAGTATAAAACTATGCCCACGCCATCTTTAACGCCAGTTCAAAGCATTCTAGAGAAGTTGTCGGAGTGGCCAATCCATAACTTTCCTTTTCAGCCAAAAGAACCAACGACAAGCTGGATAAAATCTGTTGCCGTTCCATCTGCTGCAACGGTTTCTTTCAGAATAAAAGCTGAACCATCACGACCCCGTTTTGGGTCTTGTTAGATGCCGGAAGTATCTCAAAGACTGGACTGGTCGGCGTCCGCGGCTGTTCTAAAGGCTTCGGCTCCAGAAAAGTTCCAAGCTGGACCTCCACACCTCCTGATCTAGACGGGGACTTCTGCCAAGGGTACGTAGACCGACAGAATGGCGTCGTATGTGTTTATGAATCTCCGAATCAAAGCTTAGCGCGAAGACATCACCTTCACTCCCATCAGAACTAATCGTTTCTCCGGATTTGCTGGTTCTGAACAACATTCACACATACACCATTCTAAGTCTTACCTCACCTTAGTTACACCATACACCTAGTGCCGAAGTTAGTCTAGTTTTAATTTCTTTAGTAATAAATATTTAAACTTTTAAGACTTGACTCACTCTCTTTTCTTGAAGTTAATATGGAGTGTTGCTCAATCCCTGCAATTAAAATATCCAATCTTCTGATAAAATTTGCTTAAAGATCCAATAAGGTGATATTTCATATTTGGTGATATTTCACATTTTATGGTTTCTAATTAAATGTAGGAATTTCTTCGCTACACTGTGGAACTGACAGCTGACAGTTTTGACACTTCTCATATCCCGAGGACAACATTTTGATGATATTTCTGACTTTTATGCCCACAGGGCTCACCTACACACAATAAAAATAAAATTACCAGGGCTGCTGCACAGTTTTAGATACAGACACCTATACATACTGTAAGTCTTTATATAACTGTTACTTAACCTAAATGTTGTGTTGATTTGATCACAAGAGCAGCTTTTTTAGTGAAAAAAGGGAAGATATCTGCTGAGGGAGGAAGTGTTCTGTGACTGTGTTTGTGTTCAAAACTTAGCTTGTTCTGTATCGTGAATTCACTCTTTAACAGCTTTTATTGGAAAACTTTTTGGGGAAAACCTGGTCTGATGCGGAGAGACGGCATCCATCCCTCTTTGGATGGAGCAGCTCTTCTTTCAAGGAACATGGCCAGTTTTATTAGTCCTCCATGACTACCCAGGGTCCAGACCAGGAAGCAGAGTCGTAGTTTAACACACCCCTCTGCAGCTTCTGTACTGTTACCCACCCAGTACCCCATAGAGACAGTGTCTTGCCCACGGCCAAAATCACACAGATTAAATATCAGGCTTAATAAAGCAAATCATGGAAATCTCATAAATATTAGAACAAACTCAACTGAGCAGAAAACTAGAAAAATTAAACGTGGGTTGTTGAACATTAGATCCATTTTTTCTAAGACTTTGTTAGTTAATGACTTGATTTGTGATAGTCAGATCTCTTTGCTCTCTCTCACAGAATCCTGGCTGCAGCAAGAGGACTATGTTAGCTTAAATGAGTCGACTCCTTCAAATTATTTAAATCATCATATTGCTCGAAGTACAGGGCGAGGAGGAGGAGTGGCAACCATTTTTCATTCGGACTTATTAATCAGTCCCTTACCGATTAATAGTTACAGTTCGTTTGAACATCTTATTCTTAGTTTTCCTAATCCAGATTGCAAAACTGTAAAACCACTCTTGTTTGTAATTTTATATTGTCCACCAGGCCATTACTCTGAGTTTTTAGATCAGATCTCTAATTTTTTATATGATCTGGTGCTAAATACTGATAAGGTCATTGTAGTGGGGGATTTTAATATTCATGTGGACATTGAAAATGATAGCCTCAATCATCTTAGGTGTGTTCTTGCTGTGTCTTTGTAAATCCATGCTTTCGTTCTTTTTTAAACACAGAAACAGTTTTGTTTACCTGTTTGTAGCTACGGTTTCGCCGACAGCTGCCGGCTTCTTCAGGCTGACGCTGATGGTGGCGCATCACTTCCTTCTCCGTTTATCTGCGGGCAGCAGAGGACGTTGTCGCCCTCTACTGCCCGCTCTCCCCTCTCCGACGATGCAGTCCCATGCGTGGTCCAGCGTGTAAAATTAAAGAAAGGTTTAAACTTTGCAGTCACACCAAAAGAAATACCATATGATGAATTTATTGTAGCAACAGAACTAGCATGTCAACAGATCACAGATGAGGGAAAGAAAGCAGAACTCAGAAATAACGTAGTTGGGATATTAAAAAACAGCCAAATTCAACACAGCAATATTACAAAAGAAGAACAATCAGCCATGACAGCTTTATCCAAAAATGAACAGATAATTATTCTACCGGCAGATAAAGGAAGAACCACAGTAGTTATGGACAGAGAAAAATATAAACAACAGATGAAACAGATGCTAGAAGACAAAAATACATATGAAATACTTAAAAAAGATCCAACAGAAAACATTAAGAAAAACATGAAAAAATTACTGAAGCCACTGCACGAAAAAGGCAAAATAACAGAAAAAATGTACAAACACTGGATTCCCACAGCAAACATAACACCAAGAATATATGGAACACCAAAAATACATAAACAAAACACCCCACTTAGACCAATAGTTGACAGCATAGGTACACCAACATACAACATGGCAAAAGATATCAGCAGAATCATCAGCCCGTTATTAGGAAATACAGACCAACACTGCAAAAATAGCATAGAATTGGCAAAAGAACTAAAGGAAATTACAATAGAAGACAACGACATACTCATCTCACATGACGTCACATCTCTGTTCACAAAAACACCAACCCAAAAAACCATAGACATAGTAGTTAACAGAATCAGACAAGACAAAACTTTACACAAAAGGACAAACCTCACAGCAGATGACATAGCACAACTGATAGGACTGGTAGCTAACTCCACTTACTTCACATACGACAACACAATATACAAACAACTGGAAGGCTTCGCCATGGGTAACCCGTTATCAGCCACCCTGTGCGAGTTTTTCATGGAAGACCTGGAACAAAAAGCCATAGCCACCGCCACCCCAAACTGCAAAATAAAACTATGGAAACGCTACGTAGACGACATACTGGAAATCATACCAAAAGGTCAAACAGAAACACTAACACAACACTTAAACAATATTGACGACACGGGCAACATAAAATTCACTTATGAGTTAGAAACAGAAGGCAGCATAGCATTTATGGACATGAAAATCACCAGGCAGACCGACGGGACCCTAAACGTAAACACATACAGGAAACCAACACACACAGACCAATATTTATTATGGACATCAGAACACCCCACCATACACAAAATGTCAGTAATCAGAACATTATATCACCGAGCAAACATAATAACAGAAGAGAGAGACCGTAAACAAGAGGACAAACACATACAACACGCTTTAAAGACCTGCGCATACCCGACATGGGCAATAAACAAAGGAAAACAACAAACAAAAACAGAAAGCAAAGAACAACCCAAAAAAAGAACCAGAAACCCAGAAAGACAAGAACCAAAACCAGTGATAACCCTACCATACATCAGAGGCATAACGGAAAAAATAAGAGCAACAATGAAAAAACACAACATAAACACACCAACAAAGCCATACACAACAGTTAGAAACAGATTAGTACACCCAAAAGACAAAATATCAGCTGGACAAAAATGTGGAGTCATCTACGAAATCCCATGCAAAATATGCAATAAAACATACATAGGAGAAACCGGACGCCAACTCAATACACGGACAATAGAACACAGAAAGGAGTGCGAGAAAGAGGCAAATCGTAAACACACAAGAGCAGCAAAAGAAGAAGCAGAAAGTACAATAAAAAAGTCAGCCGTAACAGATCATTGCTTAAGAGAAAACCATATAATGGACTGGGACAGCACACGGATCATAACCACTGAACAACAAAAATACAAAAGATGGATCAAGGAAGCAATAGAGATAAGGAGACGTGGATGTGGGACCATGAACAGGGACGACGGAGTTTACACGCTGGACCACGCATGGGACTGCATCGTCGGAGAGGGGAGAGCGGGCAGTAGAGGGCGACAACGTCCTCTGCTGCCCGCAGATAAACGGAGAAGGAAGTGACGCGCCACCATCAGCGTCAGCCTGAAGAAGCCGGCAGCTGTCGGCGAAACCGTAGCTACAAACATGATAGCCTCAATGTAGCCTTTAGTAATATCTTAGACTCCATTGGTTTTACTCAAAGAATACATAGCTCCACCCACTCCTGCCATCATACATTGGACCTTGTGCTGACTTATGGCATAGAGTGTGAGGAAATAACAATCTTTCCACATAATCCAGTCCTCTCGGACCACTTTCTGATAACCTTTGCGTTTGTTATAACTGAGTTCTCGAGACATGAAAGTAAATTTCACTATAGTCGGTCTCTATCTGACAACGCAGTTGCATCTTTTAAATCAACTGTTCCATCTTTACTGTCCTCAGCATCTCAGAGGCATGTAGCAGAGGGCAATATTTTCAGTTCTACCCCCTCACAAATTGATGCCTTAGTTCATCATGTTAATTCCTCTTTACGTGTGGCATTAGATGATGTTGCCCCTTTAAAAAAGAAGGTAATTAGGGACAGGCAGTTGGCTCCCTGGTTTAATTCTCATTTACGAGCCTTAAAACAAAACTCTAGGAAATTGAAGAGAACATGGCGCTCTACGCACCATGAGGAGGCCTACCTATCCTGGAAAAATAGTCTTGTGCTTTATAAAAATAAGCTTCGACAAACTAGAACTGCTTATTTCTCAGCACTAATTGAGGAGAATAAGCATAATCCTAAATTTCATTTCAGTACAGTTGGTAAACTTACACAGAATCATAGCTCTGACCCATCTATTCCCTTAGCCCTCAGCAGCAATGACTTCATGGGATTTTTTACAAGTTAAATTAATTCTATTAGAAACAAAATCTTTAGCATCCTCCCTAATGCGATTTCTTCTTCCTCAGTAAGTGAGGCAGCATCAGAGGTGACTGTAGAACCTCATCTGTGCTTGAACCGTTTTGATCCAGTTGAGCTTTCAGAGTTATCAAAAATATTAGCTTCATCTAAACCTTCAACTTGCATTTTGGATCCAATCCCAACCAAATTATTTAAAGAAGCATTTCCTTTGGTTACTGCCCCCATTCTAGATATAATTAATCTATCCTTTGTAAATGGGCATGTCCCACAAGATTTTAAGGTTGCTGTAATCAAACCTTCACTTAAGAAGCCTTCTCTGGATCCAGATGACCCAATGATTATAGACCAATATCTAACCTTCCATTTTTATCCAAAGTCCTGGAGAAAATAGTGGCCATCCAAGTATGTGAGCATTTAAACACTAATGCTCTGTTTGAGGAATTTCAGTCTGGTCTTAGAGAGTATCACAACACTGAAACTGCATTAGTGAGAGTTACAAATGACATTCTCATGGCCTCAGGTAAGAATCTTGTGTCTGTTCTAGTCTTGTTAGATCTCAGTGCTGCCTTTGACACAGTTGATCACACTGTTCTTTTAGAAAGACTTGAACATGTTGTAGGGATCAAAGGAACAGCGTTAGGCTGGTTTAAATCCTACCTGTCTGATAGATTTCATTTTGTAAATGTACAAGACAAATCGTCTTCATACTCCAGGGTTACTTGCGGAGTACCACAGGGATCAGTGCTTGGACCAATTCTTTTTACTATATATATGCTCCCAATTGGTAAAATCATTAGACAGCATGGGATAAACTTCCACTGTTATGCTGACGATACTCAGTTGTATTTATCTATTAACCCTGATGAACCTAATCATATCTCTCCTGTCTTAGCTTCCCTACATCGGCTACCTGTTAAATTCAGAATATATTTTAAAATCCTTCTTCTCACATATAAAGCTCTTAATAATCAAGCTCCATCATACATCAGTGATCTGATTGTTCCATATGTTCCTAACCGAGCACTTCGCTCTCAGACTGCAGGTCTACTGGTGGTTCCCAGAATATCTAAAATTAGGATGGGAGGCAGATCTTCTAGTTATCAGGCTCCTCTCCCGTGGAACCAGCTCCCAGCCTTAGTCCGTGAGGCAGACACTTTGTCTACTTTTAAGAATAGGCTTAAAACATTTTTATTTGATAGGGCCTATGGTTAAAATCTGATGTTAGCCTAAATCTGGACAAGTGGGGGAGTACAGGGAGGTGGAGTGTACAGTCGGTAAAGACGGCTCTCCCTTGCCCTGCCTCCAACATGCCTCCATCTAAAAGGCTAGGTTATCCAGAGTTATCTCTGTAGTTATGCTGCTATAGGCTTAGACTGCTGGAGGATACAGTGACCACTTTTCACACTCTACTACTTTTTTCTACAATCTTCTCTTTAACTGTATTATTTCCTGCAATTTCAGCTGTTAACTTTATTTTCTCTCTAAGTGTTTTTCTCCCCATAAGAAGCTACAACGATGTTCTGCTGAGCTGTGGTGGCCTCATGGAGGGGGCTATTGTCTAGCACACTGCTGCTACCCACTAAAACATTCTCCCTCTCCTGATAATAACTTTTTGCTTTCCTTGACGTTGGATGTGCTACTACTAGTTTATCCGTTTAATTATAGATCCACTAGGATAAATACAATAAAGTTTATCTTTCACCAAATAGAATATTTACTAAGACATCACAATATAACTATTGACACATTACTTGTCTTTGTGTGTGTATGTGTGTGTGTGCTTGTGTGTGTGTGTGTTGTAGTGTGTGTGTGTGTGTGTGTGTGTGTGTGTGTGTGTGTGTGTGTGTGTGTGTGTGTGTGTGTGTGTGTGTGTGTGTGTGTGTGTGTGTGTGTGTGTGTGTGTGTGCTTGCTCTGTCTTCTCGATCCCCAGTGAGTCGTGGAGGATGGCTGCTTATACTGAGCCAGGATTCTCTGGAGGTTTCTTCCTGTTAAAAGGGAGTTTTCCTCTCCACTGTCACTTTATGCTTGCTTAGTATGAGGATTGCTGTAAAGATGTAATTTGCTGGGTTCCTTATACAGGTGCTGGCCAGTAAATTAGAATATCATCAAAAGGTTGAAAATATTTCAGTAATTCCATTCAAAACGTGAAACTTGTACATTATATTCATGCAATGCACACAGACCAATGTATTTCCAATGTTCATTACATTTAAATTTGATATTCATAAGTGACAACTAATGAAAACTCCAAATTTGGTATCTCAAAAAATTAGAATATTCTGAAAAGGCTGAATATAGAAGACACCTGCTGCCACTCTAATCAGCTGATTTACTCAAAACACCTGCAAAGGCCTTTAAAAGGTCCCTCAGTCTTGTTTTGAAGGCACCACAATCATGGGGAAGACTTCTGACTTAACAGCTGTCCAAAAGACAATCATTGACACCTTGCACAAGGAGGGCAAGACACAAAAGGTGATTGCTAAAGAAGCTGGCTGTTCGCAGAGCTCTGTGTCCAAGCACATTAACAGACAGGCGAAGGGACGGAAAAAATGTGGTAGAAAAAAGTGTACAAGCTCTAGGGATAACCGCACCCTGCAGAGAATTGTGACGACAAACCCATTCAAAAATGTGGGGGAGATCCACAAAGAGTGGACTGCAGCTGGAGTCAGCGCTTCAAGAACCACCACGAGGAGACTCATGAAAGACATGGGATTCAGGTGTCGCATTCCGTGTGTCAAGCCACTCTTGAACATGAAACAGCGCAAGAAGCGTCTCGCCTGGGCCAAGGACAAAAAGGACTGGACTGATGCTGAGTGGTCCAAAGTTATGTTTTCTGATGAAAGCAAGTTCTGCATTTCCTTTGGAAATCAAGGACCCAGAGTCTGGAGGAAGAGCGGAGAAGCACAGAATCCACGTTGCATGAGGTCCAGTGTAAAGTTTCCACCGTCAGTGATGGTGTGGGGTGCCATGTCATCTGCCGGTGTTGGCCCACTCTGTTTCCTGAGGTCCAGGGTCAATGCAGCCGTCTACCAGGAAGTTTTAGAGCACTTCATGCTTCCTGCTGCTGACCAACTTTATGGGGATGCAGACTTCACCTTTCAACAGGACTTGGCACCTGCACACAGTGCCAAAACCACCAGCACCTGGTTCAAGGACCATGGTATCCCTGTCCTTGATTGGCCAGCAAACTCGCCTGACCTTAACCCCATAGAAAATCTATGGGGTATTGTGAAGCGGAGGATGCAATACGCTAGACCCAACAATGCAGAGGAGCTGAAGACGACTATCAGAGCAACCTGGGCTCTCATAACACCTGAGCAGTGCCACAGACTGATCGAGTCCATGCCACGCCGCATTACTGCAGTTATTGAGGCAAAAGGAGCCCCGACTAAGTATTGAGTGCTATACATGCACATTCTTTTCATGTTCATTCTTTTCAGTTGGCCAACATTAGAGAAACAAACATTTTTTCATTGGCCTTTAGAATATTCTAATTTTTTGAGATACCAAATTTGGAGTTTTCATTAGTTGTCACCTATAAATATCAAAATTAAACGTAATAAACATTGGAAATACATTGGTCTGTGTGCATTGCATGAATATAATGTACAAGTTTCACGTTTTGAATGGAATTACTGAAATATTTTCAACCTTTTGATGATATTCTAATTTACTGGCCAGCACCTGTATAGGAAACATTATTTCTGATTGGCTTAATGAACTGACCTGAATTGGAATGTTTATTATGTGAAGTGCCTTGAGACGACTCTTGTCGTGATTTGGCGCTATATGAATAAACTTGAATTGAATTGAATTGAAATTTACAGATTTCTGACAAAACAAACGCAGCTCATCCAATTTGTCATAGTAAACAAAACAAAAGCTTTTTTCCTAAAGCCTTTTCACAATGAAGCTGCAGATTTTGAGGGAGCAAAACTGCAAAAAAACAAGGCTTCATGCATTTGCTGAAAATTAAAAACATGCAATTATTGATCAACAAAATCCAATGTAATTAGTCTGATGTTGTGCACATTTTATGTGAAACACTTCATATTGATTGCACTTTTGCAACAAGGAAATGTTCAATCATTATAAGCACAGTTAATTTTCAAACACCCAACATTGTTTTTTTTTTGATAAACTTTTTTTAAATTTTCTTTTAAATCAGAACCACAGAACAAAGATAACAATAACACATACATATATTTATCTGTCCCTATCACATACATAACATATTACATCCCACCTATATAAAGATACATTGATAGCTGCACCCGCTTATTCAAGTAAACAGAGATATGGGACAAAAATGACCCAAACCAACCCCCACCCCCCTCCCGAAAAAGAAAAAAAAATCAGTCCAGAGCCTCGGTTGCTGCACACTGATTCTTACAATTTGTCCGGAGGTGATCAATAACAGTTCTCCAGGCCTCTACTGTAGTGCTCCCGGCCCTGTGCACTCTTGCTACAGAAAGTTCCAAATATGCTATGTCCAAAAACAATGTCGTCCAGGCATACACAGAAAGGCAATGTGGTGGTTTCCAGCGTGTGGCCACCATTTTCTTTGCTGCTGTAAGCCCAGCCAACAGCACCCTCTATACCACCACTTTCAGCTTGATTTGTGAAAAATCATTTAGGATGAGTACCCCCGCCAGGGATGGCACTGAGCAACCCAACAAGGATGACAGCCTACCCGCGACCTGTCTCCAGAAATCCATGACTGGGGGGCACTCCCAAAACATATGTTTAAACGTGCCTACTTTATCTAAATTACAGAGTTTGCAATTGGGATCTCTAATAATTTTCATCGCATGCAAGTTTTTAGGAGTAAGATAAAGCCGGTGTATAAAGTTGTAGTGGATTTGTTGATTGTCAGGATTTCTGGAGGACAGGCCGACACTCTCCCATAGCCTGCACCAATCTAAATCAGGATTAAGATAACTAAAATCGGTCTTCCATAGGGATTCCAATGCCAAAGGTCTGTAAAGGGAATGTAATTAAACTTTGTAGAGCTTGGACGCATAGGCAACCACTTTTGTTTGTGTGCATTGTAGTTTTTGACCGGTAGAGAGGGCAATGACCCCTGCAGGGGAGCCTCAAGCGCTTTGAGAACCGATCGTAATTGTAAATAAAAGTAAAATGTTGTACGAGGAAGATTGAACTGAGCACAGAGCCCAGTAAAAGACAATAGCCCGTCAGCTCCGAATATATCTCCAAGAAAAGAGATTCCCCTTTCCTCCCAAGCCATACATCTCAGTGGTTGCTTATCTATTTGCAGTCTTTTCTTACCAAAAAGTGGGATCCCAGGGTCCCATGGGAAGAGCCCACCGCAAAGCTTCCCAGCAATCTCCCAGACCTTTAGCAAACATGTGATAATCTGGCCATAAGTGTTTAATCGGGAGCCCATTGGGTACAAATTTAGGATATGATGGAGAGAATGGGGGCTCACCAAGCTTTCTTCCAGCGCCCGCCAGGATACTTTAACATCCGGTTGAAACCAGACCGACAGTGGTCTAAGCGTAAAAGCCCAGTTGTATAATTTAAAGTCTGGGAGAGATAGTCCTCCATCTTTCCTTTCACGCTGCATCGTCTGAATCTTAATCCGAGGTCTTTTGCCGTTCCATACATATTTAGTGATAGCCGCTCGTAGTTTGGCCCAATATTGCCGGGGAGGAGGTAGTGGGATCATCGAGCTGATGATGTTTACCCGTGGCAAGAAACTCATTTTAATGACTGAGACTCGGCTGCGCAGTGAATTTTTAAATTTAGCCCATTTATCCAAATCCAAGATCACCTTCGTTAATGTTTTGTCAGAGTTGTATTTTATGATGTTTGAGATTGATGGATAAATCTCTATGCCCAGATAAGTGAAGTGTTCCACCACTGGAACCGCAAGGGGAGCCAGAGCAACATCTGGGGCTCCGCTTAGCCACATCAAGGCCGATTTTTGCCAGTTGATTTTGAAGCCGGAGACTTCACCATATTTACTAAAGATAGATAAAATATTGTGCATGCAGTTGACTGGGTTATCAATATACAACAGGAGGTCATCAGCATATAAAGATACTTGATGTTGGGTATTATTAATAGAAATCGGTGAAAAAGAATTTGATAATCGTAAAACCTGAGCAAGGGGCTCCATAGACAAAGCAAAGAGCAAAGGGCTTAAGGGACATCCTTGTCTGGAGCCCCTTGAAACCGGAAACGGAGAAGAGCACATCCTACCAGTCACTACTGCAGCCGACGGGCTTTTATAGAGAACCTTAATCATAGTGATGTAAGAGGGGCCAAAACCCATGTGCTTGAGCAAAGACCAAAGGAAAGGCCACTCAAGGCGGTCAAATGCTTTCATAGCATCCAGAGATAACACAGCCGCATGTCCGTTCACGTCTTGAACTTTATCTATTACATGTAATAACCTCCGCACATTATCTGAGGCCACTCTTGAGGGAATAAACCCTGTTTGGTCGCAATGCACCAGTTTTTTTACGCACTTTTGCATTCACGTGGCTAGCGCTTTAGCATACATTTTTACGTCTGCGTTCAACAGTGAGATGGGTCTGTAGCTGGAATATTCCATCGGATCTTTACCTTTCTTAAGTAGTAATGAAATCAATGCAGCGTTTACATCACGGTGAAAATGACCTGCTGAGATTGAAAACTGAATCATATTCAACATTAGAGGGCCTAAAAGGGGCCAAAATGTCAGATACACCTCTGGGGGTATCCCGTCAGGCCCGGGGGATTTTCCCCTTGTTCATTGCCTTTAGTGCTAATTCACACTCCTGTAGGCTAATGGCCAGCTCCAGGTCGGCAGATTCGTCCTCTGTAACCCCCAAATTCCACTACCTCCGCTCCGCTCTGCTCCGACACGAACGCCGGAGCAAAATCGGTCCCGTTGTAGTCAATCAGAGCAATTCCACTACTGCGGCCGTGCTCCGGCAGTGCGGCGCCGTGCGCCGCCCTCTGTTCCGGCGTCCGGCAAAAATAGAATCGATCCTATTTTCGCCGGACGCCGGAGCACCTCCGCAGTAAATGGACAGAAATCACAACAGCCCAACAGGAAAAGGAGCAAGCACAACTTCCGTTTTTCACAATAAATCGATAAATTTTAGGCCCAGTGCTTTTTAATCTTTATATGCTCCCTCTTGGCGGAGTCATCAGGAGACACGGGGTCAACTTTCACAGTTATGCTGATGATACACAGTTGTACATCTCCGTGTCTCCGGATGACTCTCGGTCAATGGATGCACTTTTTAACTGTATTTTAGACATCGAATCCTGGATGGCAGAGAACTTTCTCCAGCTCAACCAGGACAAAACTGAAGTTTTAGTCATTGGTCCTGAGGCCCAGAGAGAGAAGCTTTTACCGAAATTACAATCTCTGTCTTTTAATCCATCCTCACAAGTGAAGAACCTGGGTGTGATTTTTGACTCTGAGCTGACTTTTATCCCACACATTAAAAATATCACAAAAATAGGTTTTTATCATCTAAAGAACATCGCCAGAGTCCGCCCCATTCTCTCTCAGGCCAATACGGAGACGTTGATGCATGCTTTTATCACCAGTAGGATACTGCAATGCCCTGCTTTCTGGTCTTCCCAAAAAGAGCATCTCAGGCTTACAAATTTTACAAAATTCGGCAGCACGTGTCCTGATGAAGACCAGGAGGCGGCAGCACATGACTTCAGTTTTAGAATCATTGCATTGGCTCCCCGTATGTTTCAGGATCAATTTTAAGGTTCTTCTAATGGTTTTTAAGTGTCTTAACGGTCTTGGGCCTTCTTATCTATCAGAACTGCTTTTACAATATGAACCCTCGCAGACTCTGCGCTCCTCTGGCAGGCGTCTCCTGGTCATCCCTAAAGTCAGGACACAAACTCACGGCGAGGCGTCCTTCCAGTGTTATGGCCCTCGCCTCTGGAACAATCTGCCAGAGGACCTCAGGGCCTCAGAGAACGTTCATGTTTTTAAGTCAAGACTCAAGACCCATCTTTTTAGGTTAGCTTTTATCTAAATATTTACTACAGTTTTATTTCTCGTTTTACATGATTATATTTTATTACTTGCTTTGCATGTTCTATATGATTATATTTTAGCACAGTTTTATTATTTAAATTATTATTTTACTGTCTATATGATTTTATTTATTACTTATTTTCTAATTGTTGTCATTTATATTAGCTCTTTTATTACATTTTTACTCATGTTTCCTCTGTGGGGGCCCTCTGCCCTGGGAGCGGTGGTCGACTGTAGCTTCCTGGGCGCTCTATAGGTGGGGGTCTATGCTCCCCCTCCACTGAGCGCCCTGAGTTAGTGTGGAAGACCTGATGCTGCCGGGACAGACGGCTCCTCTGATGGCGTTTCCTTGCGTTACCATACTTGGCTCATCTGGACTCAGCCTAATATAATTTTTACTCGTGTGTGTGTGTGAGTCTGTGTGTGTGCGTGTGATTGCATATGTTTGTTAATGTTTTTAACCTGTTATGGGAATCTGGGGTCATTTTGTAAAGCACTTTGAATAACACTTTGTTTGAAAAGCGCTTTAGAAATAAAATTTGATTGATTGATTGATTAAACAAAAGGCGTTTTTTGTTTCATATGCACAGGTTTAACAACTTTTAACAACTATCAATGGCGGCTGAAGTTTAAATGCACAAAAGTAAGCCATAAATACAGTTTCTACTATCAAAGTAGTCACACTTTGTTGATCCAAACACTGCTGATCTCTCAACACAAATGATGGGCAGCTTAAACAGTTCATGCCGATGCTTCTCCCACACAACGGGTGTTTGGATCTAACTTCCGCGTTTATTGCTCGGACTGTATCGCAAGATCTCGAAAATCCTGCGCATGCTTGTTTGCCCCCCTCAGGTCTCCGCACCGGAGCGGAGCCGTTGTAGAGCGGGTACCAGTAAAAATTGAGTTCGGAAGCGAGCGGCTGCGGAAGGTGGGGGCGGAAGGCGGGGGCGGACCGGAGCGGAGGTAGTGGAATTTGGGGATAAGACAGGGTAAATTTGCTGTATTAAGAAAGCAGTCACACGCAGGCTGAACAAAAGACTCTTCTGAGCAATATGATGATTGATAAAAGGAGGCAAATGTGGAATTAACAGCTTTAGCGTCAGTCTGGATGGTACCATCTGCTGTTCTAACACAAAAAATATCAGAGATGTACTCATCAGATTTGAGTATGAGAGCCAAGAGGTGGCTTGGCCTTGCTGACTGAAAGTAATATACATGTCTTGTCTTGTGCATAGTAAATCCAGATTGGCGCCTTAAAATATCATTGATCTCTTTTTTAACTAACATTTTCTGAGTGTGCAATTTGTCATTAAATTAAAGGAAATAGCATCCTTGCCCTCTGCCTTCACGGGAAAGCCGAAGATACGGAGATTTAGGCGCCTTTCTCTATCCTCCAACCCTGCCAGCTTCAACATTAGAGCTTCAACATCAGTCGCTGTCACCAGGGGGGATTCTCCCCGCTGTTTCTTCGTTTCCTCCAGCGCGTCTAAGTGAGCCTCCGCACTGTTTACCCCGTGTTAGCACGTCAGCTAGCTTCTCTTCCAAGGCTGAGACCTCTATCCGCGTCTCCACCAGTTGGCTCCTGATATCGGCGAAATTCTTCGTTTGATCCTCCAAAATCTTTGACTGGTCCGCAGCCAGCTTCTCAAGGAGCTGCATTATTCTGGCATCCGGTTCCGTGGCGAAGTCGTCTGTCGGGCCGTCTGCTGGGCCGTTTTGGGGATAGCATTAGCGGTAGCCTTAAACAGTGTCTGCTGCAGTGGCGCCCCTGTGGTGCTTTTCTTGTAGTTTGGCATCTTATCCACACTTATATTGTTTAAAAATGTTGTAAACTCTGAGAGCAATGAAAAAAAAAGCTTGAAAGTGACCCAAAAGCATAAAAAGGCTGAAGCGATGTGAGAGCCTGGCTATCAAGCAGCCATCCTACCCGCGGCCATCTTTCTAAACCAACCCCCAACATTGATGAGTGATATTCTGGTCCTTGTGGTCTTTACCACCACCACCACCACATATTTAGCCCATTTCCCCAAAATAATTCAGGAAAAACAAAGATAATCTCTTTATCTGGTTACTCGCTTTCAACTCTCCAATGACCAAATGTTTATTTACGGTTTAACCAGTCACACTGGCCGTGCTACAGATCAGATCAAAACAACTCAGCCCGGGCCTGAACAGGTCATTATTTTATATGAGGGTGAGCTAAGAGATGAGCCAGAGTTTGCTTGTGAAATATGACAGGAATCCAGTTTGGCAGGAGAAATGAGAGTTATTACCAGGTGACACTGAGTAACGTGCATACTTTGATCTCGCTCTGTGCTGGGACCTGCATCCTGCTCCACCATCATGGGTAGCCACACACTATTCCACAAATCAGCTCCAGTTTTGGCAGGGGAGTGACAGGCTCTGTGAGGATCTGGGAAAAGTGAGGTCAAGGCTCTGGTGAGGCTTTTGACTCCCTTAGCCAAAAGCTAAAGATGCTCCTGCTTATCCTTCTCACACCCTGGGTGCCAGCCTGGTTTATAGGAGTGTGTGATTCTAAGCCTGCTGTGTGTTCCATCACAATTCCTCACACCGAGAAGGTCAATATAGGCTCACTTGGACTTAATGGCTTCTTTTGTTTGGCTCTTTCTTCCATATTTTCTCTTTATTTTTGGTCCTTTTCTTGCTGTCTGCTTTCCTTTAAACGTGTCACTCATCCGCCTGACCCTGCTCTCTCGCTGCCCGCTTGCCTCTAACTCAGAGAGCCCATTTTCATTCGTGTCTTGCATCATGCAGAAATCAGATTGTGGCACTCAGCAAGGATGTAATCAAAGTACTGCGCCTGGAATTTTATTCAGGTAAAGTTGCATTTAAGGCCACTACGAATTTATAATCTCTGTATCCATTAGATGTGTGGAGTGCAACGTGCCGGCCTGGGAATGATGACTGATGCAGAGTAGAATAGGGAAAGCAATTTCTTTTTTTTTCTCCGTAGCGCCACAAATGAATCACTGGAAACTACAGGACCTGCCTGTCATGACTCAGGTTAATGGTCCTTCTGCATTAGGTTTATGAATCAGGATGCATCGATAAATTACATGCACATCCTAAAGTGCCAGCAACACATGATCCTTAAGGAGCCTTTTTTTGTCCTACACAACGTGTCTCTTCACATCTGAAGGGATGCATAAATGATCAACACCTGCAAGGTCCTCAGAAGGACGTGTCCATCCCTTCCGACTTGAGCCACAAAGACAAGTGATTTTTGCAAGTGCTTGCAGAAAAATCATTTTATATTTTATTTTCACATCGTTACTTGGTTTATTTTCCTGATCTTACACAAGCATTCAGTGTCAATAAATCTTCCCAAAGGGCAACATAGCGAGAAAAGGTTTTAAATGCAATGCTCTTTAGGTTTATTCACATATAGATGTTGCAAGCTTTTAATTTCCAAAACACAAATCCTCTGGCTGTGGGAGGCAACAGGTGGTTTCTCTCCAAATGCACCTGATTTGACTTCTTGAATAAAATATTTTCAGTTAATTTCTTGGAAAAATACAACTCCAAATCAGCCACGGATTTATTTGATCTTTTACTCAAATTAAAATGAACTTAATCTAATCTATCAAGTTCAGAAAGTTGTCCAAAAGTCATCACAAATTTTCCAAAAAAAAAAAAAAATTACAGATTCAGATGGCAAATTTATAAAAACAGTCTTACTGCTTTAAATAAAACAAGAATGCTTAGAAGATTTCAACCAAAAGGGTCAGAGTCCTACTACCCCCCAAGGCGCTTTACAACATCAGTCATCCATTCACTCACACACATTCATATTGGTCACATTAAGGCTATAATTAGATCAGCGTTTTATCATCTCCATCAAATAGCACGACTCAGAGGTCTCATTTCTAGACAAGACCTAGAGAAACGCATTCATGCGTTCATCTCCAGCAGGCTGGACTATTGCAATAGTCTTTTGACTGGTCCTCTCAAAACAGCTGAAAAACAAATGCAGCTTATTCAGAATGCTGCTGCTAGGGTCTTAACAAGAACCAAAAGAACCGAGCACATCACTCCTGTTCTTAGATCTCTACACAGTTGACCAGTAAACTACATAATCGAATTCAAAGTGCTTTTGCTAGTTTATAAATCACTCAATGGCATGGGGCCAGAATACATGTAGGACCACCTTCCTGTATATACGCCCAGCATGGCACTTGGATCCTTAGGAAACAGTCGGCTGGTAGATCTTCAGGTCAGAACCAAACAGGGTGAAGCTGCTTTTAGCTACTATGCTGCAGATGGAATCAGCTTCCTCGTGACCTCAAATGTGCCACAACTCAAGTAACTTTTAAATCAAAATTAAAAACCTTCATGTTTTCATCAGCCTTTGAATGAATGTTGCTTCTGCTGCACCTTCTGCACTTTAACTGCTCAGCCTTTTGACTATGACTTCTATCTGTTGAATCTGAAATGAATATCTACATCTCTGAGTACAAGAAAATAAAACCATCACAAATAATAGACTGGGAGGAACTTGCTTCAGTAACTTTAGGAGTTAAAAAAGTTACATGTTAAAACTTCTCATAGAAAAACTAATAATAGAAAAACTAATGACTTTATTTCTTTGATTTATTGTGTTTGCTGTTCTTACTTCTGTAAAGCACTTTGAATTGCCTTTGTGTTTGAAATGTGGTAGCCACAGCTGTCCTCGGCTGCACTGACATGAGGTGAAAAAGGAGGTAAAAATATGTACAAATAAATCTAGTAACATTATTTTTTCTAGGATACGTTTTAACGTTTAAAAATAAATCAGCAGGCTCTATCAGACTAACTTTTTAAATTCCTAAAGTTATTGAAGCAAGTTCCTCACAGTCTACATTTATACTATTTTTATATTTTTGTACTCAGAAATGGGATTTTCCAAGTTCCAATGGGTAGAACATTAATAAGAATACCTCCCAAAATTGGAAATCTGAATCATAAAGCTGAAGATTCCTGCCAACATCCAACCTCCAAATCCAACACATCTGTCAAAGATAGAGTAGTGATAGCTAAATAAAAAAACATTTAAATGTACTTGTCAGCTTACATCTGTAGTTCTGTTCCTCCTAATAGCTAGGTAGAGGAATTCAATCTTATTTTCCTGTTAAAAAAATAAAAATAGTTAAGCTTAGTTTATTAGTTCATTTGAACTGTGATGGTCTGCCATTAAAAATCATCAACATAGTTGTTGGAGATTTTTAATGTATTACTGTCTTAAATGTTCCTTTTTAAGTAATCATCTGTTAATACGTAAGCCACAGAGGGCTTTCTCCTTTCCTCATAGCTGTGGTATGTGGCCTGATAAGCATGAGGGTTGGGAAGGCTCTACTTAGCAACAGGGAAGCTAGCAGCCACCCCTGTAACTTGAGACTTCCTTTTGAGAAGGTCACGCCTTAGATAGAAAACAGTGTGATTGGTTAAGTGTGGACAGTGATGGATTGTTCTTTGTCCTTGTCTGCCTGTGTTTCAACAAAACCAGCTGAAGAGAGAGAATGCGCCAGAAAGTTGATTGGAACAGGGTCTAAACAGGTTCTGAGCTAGTCTCTCTCCCCGCTGTCTCTGTCACGGTTTGCCTACTGGTGAGGTGTGTCAGCTCTGTGTTTGCAGGTGGGCGTGGCATCCATCACAGCTGTTGGGAGTTTCCACTAATCGGAGGTTCAGAGGATTTAAGGAGTGGTGTGACTCAACCCTAGTGCCGGTTGATACTCTCATATGGGTAGCATCTAGCCTAGAATCTGTCTTTGGTTCCTGTGATCCTGGTCTAATGATTTTTGTGTATCCTGTCCTAGCATCCTGTTCTGCACCACCTACCTTGCCTGGAGTTGTCTCACGTCCCGCCATTCAAGGATCCTCTGGCCTCCTTTCTCCACACCTGCCTGCCTGCCCACGCTCAGAACCACCTCACCCGTTCCAGCCTCTCCCAGTTCGCCTCCGCTCAAATCCTGGCTTCGGACCGTAAGAACTTTCAGATACGGATTCATATTCTCCTGGTTCTGGCCTTGCTCGTCTTGTCTTCATAGGTTCCGGTTCCATCCTGTTTCTGTTTTCAGAAGCAGCACCCTTAGTTCTAGTTTCTTTTCTCTTTTAAAATAAAACACTTGTATTTTTACTTACCTCTTTTCGTGTGATTCTTCATGTCCTGCGTGAAGCACATTACCCACAACATGACAGTCTCCTCACAGCGTAAAAAAACCTACTGACTTCTCTTCTGTGTGTGGTTCAGTTCAGGGTTCAGTTTTGTGTGCCGTGACTTGGCGTAGATGGGCTGCTGAGGGATGTCGTTGAAGGGCTGCGATGGCGCCGACTTTAAAGTCCCGGGGCTTCCATTGTCCCACGGGCCAGCTGCTTGGGCGTTGTTTCCCAGCATGTCCTCTCCTACGCAGCATTGTTAGCCTCAAGGGCAACATGCCGATTATCACTTGTAAGTCGCTTTGGACAAAAGCGTCTGCTAAATACATAAACGTAAACATAAATGTTTGGCTTGGATTGATCCACACGTCCCGGGGAGAAGACGATCAGTAAGTCTGTTTTTCTTTTGCACCTAATCAAAGTGAGTCAGTGTATGGTCAGATATTGTTCTGCTAAATAAAGACTTGAGGCCGGGTTGGTCCCGCTCGCCTTTTTGTCGATTTTCCCTACTGGGGGCTGGGCACGTCCCATTTGGGGGGAGAGGAGTAATACGGGTGCAGTGGCGTTGACCACTAAGGGAGGAAGCTGACCAAACACACTCACTTTAGGTTGAAACGCGCCCTCATCAATGTAATGAAATTAATGTACATTTAATTAAGGACCGTGAGACATTAAGATTGCATATCGAGTATGAAATCCCTCTTGTGGACCATTGAGTTGTTAACCAGAAGATTGGAACTTTTTAATGCAGGGATTAGATAAAACTTTGTATTAACTGAGAGACAAGAGAGAGAGAGAGTCCTTCAAATGTTTAAGATGATTTATTACTAAATTTTAAACAATTTAGCAAGACTAACTCTACTAATGATGGATGTATCTGTTGAATGAGGTGTGAGGTGGATGTTGTGTGTGAATGAGTGTTATTCAGAACTCTCGTATCCGGGGAAGCAAGTCTGTTTTTGCGCCTAACTATGATCAGAGTTGACCAGAGTAGTCAAAAACACATGAGACGCCATATTGTCGCATCCACACATACCCTTAGAATGAGACCTCCGTCACGGATCCAGAACGTCAGGTCCACGGACCCTCCTCTCGGTACTGGAGCCAGTGGTACAGCGTCACAGCACGACAAACTAGTCCTTGGATTGTCTCCAGGTAAAAAGCGACAGGTGGTTCACAGAGTCAAAAGGGGATCCTCCTTGGGTCAGTGAGTTCAGCTTTTATTCTGAAAGGAACCGTTGCTTTGTTGGTAAAATGCAACAGACTTTTCCAGCTTGGTGGTTCTCAGCTTAAAAAGGGAAGTACAGATGGCCGGTCCGATACTTCGCTTAGCATGCGGTGAACTGCAGTGAGATCTTGAGAACTGAACTAAGATGGCGTTGGAACTGGTTTTATTAATCTGGATGTTTTGAATTCTGGTCGAATCAAAGCTGGCAGATTTATAAACACCACAGAGACTGCCACGCTTCAGACTAGGAAGGTTCTGATTGGATCAGTACAGCAATGTGTCATGCGATTGTTTTCATTACGTGTGTCAGTGTGTCTAGTGAACTAGATTAAGTCATATTACTTATTAAAACATATTAATCATAACATTGTGATTTCACAGATCGGTCACATTGTATTATTGACTAACAGTTGTTTTGATTAGCTTTATTAAAAAGAGAGTTCTTTGATTTAATAAAAGAAAAGAGTCTTTTTATCTTCTTTCTTCTCTTGCTGGAAAGTAAACAGTTTAGAAGCAAATGCATGACCTTGAGGCTGTCTCATGCACCCGAGCACTGTCAGAGGCAACTGTGGAAAGAGGTTAAATACTGGTATATAATGGTAATTGCTCCTTCATCACGTTACATCAAACACCATTTACCTCTCAACAACAAGTGGTATAACATGTCTCACCTGACTGTTACAGTGCTTGGTTTCAACACAAGTTGTTAAGTGTGCAACTTCATGCTCTACTACTCTGAAGAAAATCCCACATTAACTGCAAATACCGCTAACCATGAATGAGACTGTGTGTAGCTTCCATACTCTCCGTATGCAGGAAAGGAAAACTGACAGGCGAAAGCAAGTTACTTGCTCCACCTTGCCACACTGTTGCAGCCCCCAGTTCCAAGGGAGAGTATGGTTGACTCTGTGAAACTTCTTCAAAAAGGTCAATAAGACTCTAAAGAAGGACTTGTACTTCTGCCGTGCCAAAACGAAAGAGCCGTTTTGCAGGCTGGAACCATCCAGATGTTGGAGCAGGCCAGGCTGCACATGGAGGTGGAGATCGATGAGATGCAGTCCAGGATAGAGGAGGACCAGGAGGACATAAATGAGCTGATGAAAAACCACAAAGCTGCTGTGGGTCAGTCGGCTCAGAACTTGGCTAAAATCAATAACAACATCGACACAGTGTCACAATCTGCCCCTGCCCAACCTGACTGTGTTCCTCTCCTGCCGTGATTGCCCTTATTGTTCTCACCTGTCCCTCGTTTACCTGCCCATGTTTCCCTAATTAGCCCTCTGTATTTAAACCACCTGTTTTGCCCCTGTCCTTTGTCAGTTTGTTGTTGTTGTTGTTGGTCGGTGTCCTGTTCATCCCATCCTGCCATTAAACCATTTTTACTTTTCTGAAGCCTGCATTTTTACCTCCTGCTCAGGTCAACCACACATGGTCCATCGTCTCCACCTCCTACACCGTGACAGAATGAACTGACCAAACCGGGACCTGTGGTGAGCATTTCTAAATCTCCCTGGAGGATTTATTTTTGTTTTTTGTCCTTTAGCAGAAGGAGATTCTGGCCCAGGGTGTTGGCGCATCCTACCTGTTCTCCGGGGTGGTCAAGCCTCTGGGTGGGTTTCGGCGCATCCAGTTCGTTTCCTGCGGTGGTCGAGCCCTTCTCCTCTCCTGCTTTCTGCCCCCGTCCCGTTTGTCTCATGGAAGCTGCGGATCCTGGAGCTCTGAAGGAGTTACACCCCCTACGCATGCCATCATTCTCCGGGGTGGTAGGGTTGGTCTCCCCGCTCTTCTCCTGCTTCCCTGCACCCAAGCCTCTGCCTGAGACCCAGCTAATCGTGCCGTGTACCTGCTCTGACCGGTTGTCGAGCACCTGCCGCCGAGCTGGGTTCCCTCGCATCGCTCCTGCCGTTCGTCCACTTCCTGGTCCACGCTGTGGGGCTTATGCCTGCAGGTCTTGTGCTGCTGCAGCCTCTGCCTGGGTCTCACGCCTGCTCCAGTCCCTGTTCCAGTCATGTCAAGTCCCTGTTCCAGTCATGTCAAGTCCCTGTTCCAGTCATGTCAAGTCCCTGTTCCAGTCATGTCAAGTCCCTGTTCCAGTCATGTCAAGTCCCTGTTCCAGTCATGTCAAGTCCCTGTTCCAGTCATGTCAAGTCCCGGTTCCAGTCATGTCAAGTCCCTGTTCCAGTCATGTCAAGTCCCGGTTCCAGTCATGTCAAGTCCCGGTTCCAGTCATGTCAAGTCCCGGTTCCAGTCATGTCAAGTCCCGGTTCCAGTCATGTCAAGTCCCGGTTCCAGTCATGTCAAGTCCCGGTTCCAGTCATGTCAAGTCCCGGTTCCAGTCATGTCAAGTCCCGGTTCCAGTCATGTCAAGTCCCTGTTCCAGTCATGTCAAGTC